>NC_057867.1:53909642-54152142 GCF_019393635.1 Dromiciops gliroides
AGTTTTGTCCTCTTTCAGCTAATTGACATCCAGTGCACCTCAAGCATTATTATTTTCCCTCCTTGATCCTCACCTTTTTTCCATTGCGGCCCCAAAGAAATTCTTTTGGATATCCTCACCATTCATCGCCAGTATTACCTCCTGGTGGACGGTAGTGTTCCTGATACTATTCTGAAAGGACTGTCCCATGCTTTTTTATTACCTGCCCTTGTTTCTGCCTTCTGCAAGGTTGTTTTAAAAATCTAAGTTGGATGAGAGGGTTGTCTGTGCATTCGCATTGGTCCTTTACACAACACTTCCCCTTGTTTTCCTCATAGCAACATGCTGTGTTGTGTCTTTAGCATTGGCTTGTTGATAGCTTTGAGGAATTCTTCCAGGACTATGACACATTAACTCTTGAAATCTGGGCATCACTCCTCTGATGACTCTTCCAGAATCTTCATATGGCATGTGTTTGAGTCTCCTTATCTTCCTGATCACACTCCTCTGGACACAGTCCAATTTGTCGATGTCCTTCCTAAAACGTGGCACACCTTGAACTGTGTATAATATACCAGCCTTCATCTGACCACCTTTTTGGACATAATAACTCAACGCAGCCTATGGTTGTATTTTATTTGCGAGGAAGCATGCCACATGAGTGCTTGATACTGAGTTTCCCTTCTATCAGACCATCAAGCCTTACACAGAAGAGCTGTTATCTATCTGTGCCTTCCCCATGCTGTACCTGTGCAATTGATTATATGAACCAAAATCTATGATATTCCATCATTTCCTATTGAATTCCATTTGAGGGGCATCCTGGCAAGATGGTGGAATGAGTGCTCAGAATAGAGGCACATTTCCCTTATCACCTCAAAACAGCAAAACACAAAAACGAAAACAAAAGATGTAACGAAATAAAACAACAAAAAGGGGAAAGGAAAAAAGAAAACTCTTCACAGGGAAAATCGCCTGAAAGAAAAATGTGGTCAATGAAAAAATCATTTTAGAGAAACTAACCAGTATTATGGGGTAAAAGACACTAAGGAGGAATTCTCAGAATGAAAGCCCAGTCATCTAGAAACTCAGAAATAAAATGAGATCAAGCAAAGTACCCTTCGAGCAGTTCCTACCTTTCTACCTTTTCTAATTCTATCTCCCTTCCCCACATACTTGTAATGCCATTCCCAATCTATTCCACTTGCCCAATTTGTCATTTGATTCCCCATTGAAACAATGCCTCATCTGGGAAGCCATGAACTGGTGAAGCGTTCTGTGGTCACTTCCTTCTCTGAACTCCTGGAGTGCCTACACGTGATACCATGAGACTATGAGCCTCTCCTTGATGGCAAGCTCTGAGTCCTATACTTCTCTAGCATAGTGCCCTCGCATGGTAGATGGTCAATTCAGCTTTCATAGTAAGGATGGTATTTCCCTAAATCCTCTCTGCCCAGTACCTGGCCAAGTGACCTAATCAAGGAACATGGTTGTGTGTTAGCAGCAATGGCTCATTTGAGCAACTCATTCTTGTTGATACTTTTTTTTTGGTGAGGCAATTGGGGTTAAGTGACTTGCCCAAGGTCACACAGCTAGTAAGTGTTAAGTGGTTGAGGTCGGATTTGAACTCAAGTCGTCCTGACTCCAGGGCCGGTGCTGTATCCACTGCGCCACCTAGCTGCCCCTGAGCAACTCATTCTTAAAGGTAGAGGAAGGCATTGCCTGAAGAGCAGGGCAGTAATGATAAAGAGTTGCAGAAGCATGGAATCACAAAAGAGGCTGGGAACTCTAGTGGTCATCTACACAGGAAGGCACCCAGGAATCAAATCCTACCCCTAGGTCTTACTTCCTATGGCCTTGGATAAGTCACCTTATCTCCATGAACCTCAGTTTTCTCCTCTATAAAAGGACTAGATGGCTTCTAAGTTCTCTTCCAGCTATAGGTCTATTGTCCTATATGTAACCTTAGGGGCAACTAACTAAGTGGCTCAGTGGATAGAGCATCATGCCTGTAATCTGGAAGACCTAAGTTCAAATCTGTCCTCAGACACTTACTAGCTATAAAATTCTGCACAAGTCACTTCAACATCTTTGCCTCCATTTCCTCATCTGTAAAAGGAGCTGGAGAAGGAAATAGCAAACCGCTCTATCATCTCTGCCAAGAAAACCCCAAATTGGGTCGTAGAGAGTCAGAAAGGACTGATAATGACTAAACAACAACAGCACAGCTTAGATAAGCCACTTCAACTACCTGGGGCTCAGATTTCTCATCTAGATAATAAGGGGAGAGCCCTGGCATCTCCCAGAGCAGTGCATGCTCCTTTGCCACCGCTCCCTTAACATACTGAGCTAAACTCTTTCTCCCTGTTAGCTCTTCTACACAGAATCCTCTCTGGGACCGACTGGTTCCTGAAGGCAAATAGACTAGTGGGGTGAGGAAGGGATATTACTTGTTGGCACCTTGGAAAACTCTCTGAATCAGCATTGCCTCTCTGCCCCCTCTCCAAACTAAAAACCCCGCAGTGCAGAATAGAAGTGGAACTGTCTCCCCGGCTTAAGTGATTTTCCTAACCTTGCCAGGAAAGGTTTTATATTTTCATAATATAAGATCCTGCAGCTCTGGTTCCTCCCAGATTTAATTAGTTGGCTTGGCTTCGACTTGCAGTGCTTTCCAGAAGTGGCTTTCACAACCGCATACTCTCCATATTATTACAATTTCCATACTGGTGTTTCCATCATCGCTGTGTTGCTGTTCAGGAGATGGAGGCGCAGACAGTTAGTGACTTGCCCAAGGTTACCTAAAGGCAGTGACAACATTCTGGAGAGAAGCCAAGTCCTCTGACAGTAAAGGTGACCCTAGATTCTCCCAAAGGCTATGCCAGGAGTGTAATGCACCAAAGTTTGGCAAAGCTTCCAAAGGTAAAAAAGCTTCCAATATGTGTCTCCATGTTGGCCCCTAAGGGCCAGCTCGGATATAAGGGGAAGTCTCAGTGCCACATTGGCTGTGGTGCGGTAAGAGAGTAGGGGTGAGATTCTGTTCAACCACAGCAATTCTAAAAGACAACCCATAATTCACAGAGGAGCTTTGAGTTGCCCTGGTGAAGGAAAGGACTACACCAATCAGGATCAGAAAAATCACACACCTAGAGCTGGAAGGGACTTCAGAGGCCATCTAGTCTAATCTCCTCATTTTACAGAAGGGGAAACTGAGGCCCAGAGAGCAGAAGGGTCACACAGCAACTAAGTAGCACAGGCAGGATCTAAACCCACACTGTCTTCTCCTCTGAATGCATCTTGGACCTTCCTTTTCTCACTTTGTCATGAAGTAAACAAATAAATATTAAAATAACACAAATCATGCTTCTACAATGGTAGAAAGAGTGTTGAATTTGGAGTCAAGTGACCTCAGTTTGAATCCTAGCTCTGTCACTTACTACTTAAGTGATCGAATCGCTTAAGGTCCTGGAGTCTCATTTTCCATCTATAAAATGAAGCAGTTGGATTAGATGGCCTCTTAGGACCTTCTAGTTTGAAATCTATGACCTTCTGAAAATCACATAAGGTCCCAGAGCCTCAGTTTCCCCACCTGTAACATGATCTCTGAGGTCCCTTCCAACTCAAAATTCGATTATCCTATGATCTTTCCCAGTGGCCTATAAACATCTGAAGGCAGGGACTGAACCGTCTTCCACTTGGTATCCCCCACATCACATAGCATAGGGTCTTACATAAAGTAAGAAACTCAATAAATATTTGATGTGTGAATGAGAAGCTAGCAAACAGCCAGAAAAGGTCAGTTGTCTGAGAACATCAACTCTGGCATCTTAAAATGCTACCGTATAGACCACTCTAATTAAGGAATTCTCTGTAGGCATAGTCCATGTCAGACAAGGAAAGGTGAGCCAAGAAAGTGAAGAATATGTTTAGCTAGTGAGATACAAGACTGACAACCAGGAACACCAGAGTGAGCCTTCCCTAGGACCAGCCCCGGGATCGGGGTGAGATGAACTTGATGGCCCAAGATCCCAGCATGCATCTGCTAGTCTGCCTGCAATGACTTTCCCCAGGGAGAAGGAAGAACTGTCTGAAAGCCAGTATTTCTCTTCAGTAACATTTTTCTCAACTGAATCATGCTCCTAATGGCCAATTTGGAGTCAGAAAAATCAAATTCAAAAAGAGAAAAAAATGGACTTAGAACAATGGGCCTAGAATCAAGAGACCTGTGCCTGAAGGTACCTCTAACACTCATTGAGAAAGTTTTGTTCCCTCTCTCAACTTCAATTTCTTCATTTATAAAATAGGAATCATAGGTTCGTAGATTCAGATCTAAAAGAGACTTCAGAAACTATCTAGTCTAACCTCTTCTTTTAACAGCTGGGGAAACTGAGGCCCAGAGAACTTAAGGGACTTTTCCAAGGTCACACATATGATCACAGATCTAGAATTGGATGAGACCTCAGAGGCTATCTAAGAGTGAGGGAAGGTTATACACACGATCCTAGAAATAGATCTGGAAGGGACCTCAGAAGCCATTTAGGCCCAACCCCTTTATTATTCCAAGGAAGCTCTTGGGGCCATGGAGGGGAAGTGACTTGTCCAAGGCAACGCATGTAGTAAATGTCAGAAGTGGTATTTAACCCCTGGTCCTTGTATCCCAGAGCCAGTTCCCCTGCTACTCCCATGCTACCTCTATCACCAAATTGTTGGAGGAAAGTATTTGGTAAACTTTCAAATGCCAGGGGAATGTGAGCTAGTGATGAGATAGATATTCTGTCTATGGCTTCCTAACAGGCAACTCTTTGTCCATCTGTTTATGGCAAAGAGCAAACAGATAGAATACACTGATTACACTGTAGGCTAAAGCCAAGGCTGAGGCATTTCGGATCTGCAACTGTGATTAAGGAGCATAGAGGTAGAAAACAAAGAATCCTTGAAGAGAGAATAAGAACTGCCTTTTTGTAGGGCACTGTACTAGATAACATCATTCAATTCTCATGGACTATTCTTCCTATTTTACAGATGAAAAAATTAAGGCTCAGGGACATGCCTGTGGTCAAACAGCTAGGAAAGCCCCCAGAGCTAGAACACAGACCTAGATCTTCCTGACTCCCAGGTCAAGACCCATTGTGTTGCATAGAGATCATCTCGGGGCTCCAGGCCAGCCAGCTGCTATAGCCCATATTCTCTGACCTTGCTCTCCACCATGTACTGGGACCTAAAACTTGCCTCATCACCCTAGCTCTCTCGATGTATATCCTCAAGTAGTGCCTGCCAGACACGGGCTCGATTTAGCAGCAAAGAGAGACAGCCTAGTTCTGAAGAGATAGGCCAAGTGATTCAGAATCCTTATAATTATAGGCTCCTTGCTCAGCCCTGGTGGAGCAGCCTGCCTGGTGGAGCCATGACTCACCCATCTGGGGTCTAAGGGAGACATTTCTCTTGATTACTAAACCAGGAGACAAAAAAATGGGAAATCCAACCATTTGTGCCCTACAACGTTGCCTCTGTTGATGAAGTGAAAGGACCCCCTGACCAGCCCCCTTCTCTTACGGGAACACTGGAGAGTTTGGAGTAGAAGGGACCGAGTCCTTGAGGTAAGAGTAGGAAGAGGAAAACCCCAATGCCTTCCACCAAATCTCCAATGTTCTTCAGAGGACAGCATGGCCTTCGCTTCCCACACCAGGCTTTTTGCCTGATCTCTCCTCCAGTTATTAACAGTCACTTGTGCTGGAAAAGCTTGGGTACAGTGTGTTTACTCCGTATAGACTTTGTATTGATTCATCCGTGCCAGTAGAACGTAAGCTCCTTGAGGGAAAGAAAGGTTTGGCTTGTCTTGGTATTCCGAAATGCCCAGCAAAGGGCCGGAGGCATAGAAGGCACTTAATCAAAGCTATTGGATTGAAATCAACCTTTATGACCTAGATATCAGTCAGAAAGAATGAAAAACAAAGCTGAGGAGAGGGTCCCTGGCATTTCAGCATCGCAGTCCAGGGGCTAAAGATAGGGCTGTAGCCCATTCCTGGAGAGAAGGAATGAAGGTTTCTCATGCCATCGTCTTCCTCAAAACATGAAGAGGCAAGGTAATGCAGAATTAGACATGTTTGTCTTGTCCCTGACTTTCTAAACAAGCACTGTAACTGTTTTCCATGGTGGAATTGGACCGCTTCGGGGGGTAGTGAGCTCTCTCGTCATCAGAGGGGTTCAAGGGGAAGGGGGCTGACCACTTGATGAGGATTCTTGAGAGGAGATTCTTGTTCAGGTCCAGAATGACCTAGCTGGCCTCCATAGGCCCTTCCACAACTCAGATTCAATCATTTCATCCCCCAAACTTTCTGAAGAGCAGCCAACAGGGATCAAATCATCTTAAGAGCCTAGTGTGTCAGAGATTGGGGAAGAGATAGAAGACGGGGCAATGCATCACTTTATCCCTGTAATCAGTTTGATCATACAACTAAGTGGCTACATCGAGAGTGCCACTGGGATCGCTGCACCTAACCCTCCCTGGCCCTGCCAAGAGGAGGAAGCTGAGCTATACATCACCCACTTCCATAGCCCAAGCGGTGCCTAAGCCAGAACACTGCACCTCCTCCCCAGGGCTCTCAGGAGCAGCATGCTTACTTGTTAAAAGTGGCAGGAGCCCGTGATTTAGAAGCCCTATCCAAGCAATGCACCTGAACAATCGGAGCAGCTCATCCATCTTGCAATGCCTAGCTCAAATGCCACTTCTCCCAAGAAGCTTAAGTGATTCCCTCTCGCCTCTAAGATAAAACACAAACTCTTTGACATTTAAAACTCTTTAGAATCTGGTTCCCATCTAGTTTACCAGACTAATTTCCCATATCGCTCCTCTTTGTACTCTCTAAATTCTAACCAATCTGACCTACTTGCAGTTTCCTGTAAAACCTTCTGTCTCTGACCTCCGTGCGTTGGCAGAGAATGCCCCCCACCCCGTCCTCCCCATACCTGACATGCTCTCTCTCCTCATTAGTTCCTTTTAGAATCTCAAACTCCCTTCAAAGCTCAGCTCAAGTGACACCTTTTACACCAGGCCTTTCCTGCTCCCCTCCCATCAATTGTTAGCTCTCCCCCCATCCCCCAAATTAGGATCACAGACCTAGAACTGGCAAGGATATTAGAGGCCATGGAATCTAAGCTCCTCATTTTTACAAATGAGGAAAATGAGGCTAAGAAAGTGAAGCAACTTGATATTTTTAACTTAACTATGCACATTTTGCTGCCCCCCAAACTGACTACAAGATCCAAGATGACAAGGGACTGTTTTATGTTCACCTCTGCCTCTCCAGGGTCCAGCACAATGTCAGGCGTACAGAATAGATGCTTGCTGAATTCAATCTGTCTCCAGTTCTCCACATCAGGAGTGATACTCCCCCTCCTCCACTCATCCTTAGCACTGAATTGCCATCCCTCCCCTGGCACTTACTGTGGACTCCATTTCAATGGAGTCAACTGTGGACCACTGGTCTCCCCTCTCTAAGTGGCAAGCCCTGTGAGGGTAGGAATTGTCACAAATACTTTTGTCTCCTCTGAAGTAGACAGCATGAGATCCTGCCCAGAATAAGTATTCAGAAAGCATTGGTTCCATTTGCAGCAAAAAAAAGAAAAGAAAAGAAAAGGTAAAACACAAGAAAAAAGTCGATTTAGTTGGGCACAACATCTTTACAACTACTTGATTACAGTGTGCAATCGTAAGGTGTCGATGGACAGAATCGAGATGCTTTTCACCTCCCTTCATTTCTCAGAGTAATTTTCCAAATAAAAGGCTTCTAATTAGGCTGAATTGATTGGCCAATTTAAACGGTTAAGCAATTATGCTTAGTCAAAATATTTTCCTTCCAAAGGTTGCTACTTTCCTTATTTAAAGAATGCTATAGATAGAGCTTACCTAGATTTTAGCAAAACATTTGGCAATAAAAAAGTCTCTTACACTGTTCTTCTGGGCAAGTCATAGAAATTCAAGCTAGATGATAGTACCAACCTAGTGAATGACTACACTCACGATTTATTAATGGTTGTGCAGCAACTTAAGTGGTCCCGACAGCAATGTGACAGGGACCTATGCTTGGCCCTATGTTGGTGGAAGAAAAGGTTAATGATTTGGATAAAGGCATAAATGACTCTGTTATTCTATTTGCAGATGACACAAAGCTAGGAAGGGCAGTCCTAAAGCAAAGCTCTGAATCAGAGCTGTGCTGGAGCCAGCTTGACCTGTTTGGTTAGAGCTGGTTGTGAAATGTTCGAAGTGAGCTTTTACACCTTGGATATCTGCAAAGCTATAAATCAGAGCTTGATTTATTGTTTTGTAGATTTTCAAAGCAAGTTTTGATAATACTGATATGGCTAAGGTGTGCATGCATACATTCCCCACTCCACACTCCCATATACCTCTATAAATATTGCTTGGGTTCAGCAATACAATGTAGAATACAACTCTCAGGAAATGAAGTAATCGCCAGACTGGGGGCCTGGTGACCGATTGTAAGCCAATACAATGGAGATGACAGTGATCACACCTAGAATTTATATCCCTTTCAGGTTTGAGAAGTGTTTAATATCCGTTATCTCATTTGAGCCTAACATCCCAGGTCTAATCATGTCACTGCCCTACTCAACAAACGTCAGGAGCTCATTATTACCTCTGGAATCAAATTGATGGTGTTTTTTTTGTCCTTTGTTGTCAAAGAGGACCATGATATCGGGAGGTGATGTCATGACTTGCAGTGATTTGAATTTAAGCGAGGGTGGGCTGTGCAAGGTCACCAGCCTCACTCTTTCCTCCAGAGTCATCTGCATCCAGTGGCAAGACATACATCAAGATGACTGGAGATGTCCCCAGATGTTTGAGGCAATTGGGGTTATGTGACTTGCTCAGGGTCATACAGCTAGTAAGTATCAAGTGACTGAGGTCAGATTTGAATTCAAGTCCTCTTGACTCTAGGGCCAGTGCTCTATCCACTGTGCCACCTAGATTCTCCAGAATCAAATGTAAAGCCCTTTACAACCTGGTTTTAATCTACCTTTGAAGTATTATTATGCATTATTCCCTTTCTTACATTCTCTTCTCCAGCCAGACCAGCCTTCCTACCACTCTGACCTTCTGTTGCCCATTTTTTGTTCCTTTGTATAAACTGCCCCTTACGCCTGGAACGCAATCCCTTTTTAACCACTGTCTCTTGGAATCCTTCATTCCATTAATATATTATATAAATTAGTTTCCTTAATATATTATATAAATGTATATACATATTGTCTCCCTTCGTTGAATATAAACTCCATTGTGGCAGGGACTAGATTTTATTTGTGTTTGTATCCCCACTGGGTAGGATAGTGGTACACAGGAGGCAGTGTGTGTGTGTGTGTGTGTGTTGATTGTTAACATACTGGATGCCAAGATCTAAAATGATCATGCTACATGTCAAGCTACAAAAATCACGTCAAGCTACAAAATTGAGTTAAATCTAATCAGATGAAATTTAATAGAGACAAATGTTAAATGTTATGTAGCCCCTGTTCTGGGAAGCTCAGATTCCCAGAATGGATAACATTGGATGTTTGGGAAAAAACTCTGGGGACTGGGCTTGTGTGTGCATGATTTTGATTAGTTTAAGCAGACTTTGGAGAAGGAGAAAGGAAGGTAGAAGAGAAAGTAGTGGTTTTTCTTCCTGCCCCCCACCCCCACCCCAGTGGTTTCATCTCAATGTCTCGGCTTGAACTGCTGACCAGTGCTCAGATACCAGGTTCCAAATTGATTTGCTATCTTATAAAAGACCTATAGGGTGTGGCCAAGTCACTTCAGTCAATCCCGAAACACTTTCTGAACAGTGTCACTCCATTTTATTCAAAGGCTTTTATTCCTTCCAAATCAATTAAAGACTTCTCAGAGTAGTCTGATGTCTGTGATCGATTCATTCTTTCAGTAAAGGTGTTCTCCACTGATAAAGGTGTCAGGGTGAAGGATCTTGTTAGTTACTTCAACTGGAGCAGTGTGAATGACTGATTGATTGATTCAGTCAACCTCCCCCCCCACACACACACACACTTAGAATTAGATTCAAGAAATCAACTTCACAAGTAAAAAGAAAGGGGAGGGGGGCTAGAAGGCTGTTTGACTAAAAAGGTTCTGGAGGTTTTAGTGGACTGCAAGCTCACTGGGTCAACATTGTGATGTGACATCCAAGAAAGATCATGCCATCTTGGATGGCACTGAGAGATATAAAATCCAGAAATAAGGAATTCATGTTTTGATGTTGACTTGTCTCTATTGGATCACCCCAAATATTAGTACTTGGCCCCATATTGTGCAGGTTGAATCAAAGATGGGCCTGGGGATGAACTCTGGGTCTATATTCAGAGACCAGTCCTATGTGTGAACAGAGCAACAAATGCATATGAGAGTATGGGGAGGGGAGGAGGAGAGAAATTGAATTATTCATTCAGAGTAAGTCACTGGGGGCAGCTAGGTGGCACAGTGGATAAAGCACTGGTCCTGGATTCAGGAAGACCTGAGTTCAAATCTGGCCTCAGACACTTGACACTAGCTGTGTGACCCTGGGCAAGTCACTTAACCCTCATAGCCCCACAAACCAAACCAAAACCAACCAAAACAAAAAACAGAGTAAGTCACTAAGGGAATCCTACTAAGGCTTGGAGATGGAGTGGGAATGGCATTAGTGGATGGAACACCCATACCAACAAAATCACAGGGCTTTCAAGGAATAAAGCCCAAGTGAATTCACATCCTGATTATGTCTATCACAACCCCAGACTTGGAATCAGAGAAACTTGTGTTCCAATCCTACCTCAAACATTTAATACCTCTCTGAGCTTCAATTAATTCATCAATAACATGGGACTAATAATAGCCCCTACTGTACCTCACAGAGCTATAAGGATAATATAGAATTATATACGTTTGGTGTTCTGCAAATTAAAGCTCTATATACATGTCAGCTCTTCTCATCTATGACTTCTTCATTCCCACCAATATGCCTAGGCTATTCCTCCCACCTAAAAGGAACTTCATTACTCCTGTCAGTTCCAGCTCAGACTTCTCCTTCAGGATTTCTTCTGTGATATACTTCACTTTGGGGCAGCTAGGTGGTGCTGCAGTGAATAGAGCTCCAGGCCTAGAGTGAGGAAGACTCATCTTCCTGAGTTCACATTTGGCCTCAGACACTTACTAGTTGTGTGACCCTGGGCAAGTTACTTAACCCTGTTTGCCTCAATTTCTTCATCTGTAAGATGAGCTGGAGAAGGAAATGGAAAACCACTCCAGTATGTTTGCCGAAAAAACCCATAATGACCAAATGGAGTCATAGAGTCAGACATGACTCAAACAACTGACCAACTTACTTTACTTAACACTCCTCACTCCTTCCACTGTTGCATACTTCTGAAGATCGACCACAGATCACAATATGAGAGCTTTAGAGTTGGAAGGGACCTTAGGAGCCACCTAATTCAAACACCACAACTTCTAGAAGGGGAAACTTTGGCTTGGAGAAATGCAATGACTTACCCAAGGTCTCACAAGTAATAAGAAGCAGACTCAATATTTCACCACTGACTCTCAGACACCCCATCCTGTCCTGGAACCACTGTGCCTCTCCTATATGCAAATCTCTAGGTCCACTGTCATTCTTTGTACACAGGGGCTAAAAGATATCCAGTGGCCATGTTTGTAATATGATCCAGTCCTGTCTATGATGAACAGCTGTACTCAAGGAATCTGCCCATAGTAGAGGAGAAGCTGTAAATTAGAAGGCAGGAGGGGCTTTCTAGAGGGTGGCAGGAAGGATGAGCACAAGAAGTGACAGCTGGCACAATATGTCCCTTTCCTCTGGCTACAGTTTTATTCCTCTTTTCAATAATTCTAAATGGATTTTTCACATAGCTTCCAGGTATAAACACACATATATTTTTTTCTTGCTGAAGAGTTTTCCAGTTTAAGTAAACAACCTAGAGTAGGTGATAGGATTATAGAGTATGATGTCATTAATATAAATATATAAATAAAATATATACTTTCAGGGTATGGTTTAGAAACTGGAAATAAGATTTTCCATTGCTTTTCTGGGTGATCTGAAAAGAGTATGGAATAATATATATATATATTTTAAATCCCCCTAATCCTACACTTAAAGTGGGAAACTCTTCTCTAAAGGTCATATGGCAAAGTGGATAAAGAGCTAGAATGAAAGCTAGCAATATCTGAGTTCAAGTCCCACTTGTAACTTATCCTGGTTATAAGTTGCAGAATAGGTGCCAACTTGTATTGCTAAAAGGAATTTCCATACCTGGGAGTTTCCTATACCAACGATATTACATTTTCAGTCCCTATTCCATAAGGAAATACATGTATGTATGTATATATGTATGTATATTAACATATATATATGGAAGCTAAGATAAAAGAATTACTGGATCAGTGTGGTCCTGGGAAAGAAAAATAGGTTGTCTCTTTGTTTTAAGGAATATCTCTGTTAGGAGAACATAAATCATTAGGAAATTGTAGTGGCATTTTAAAGAATCAATGAAACATTAAAAAATAAAATAATACAAAGAAGTTGAACTAGGCGATTTAAGAGCCTTCTCCACTTTAAATGTTTTTCTGATTCTTTCCCAGCTGAGTAATGAACACTCACCATTATAATTCTGAGTAATAAAGAAAATGTTCAGTTGTATGTCATAGACTCTAGGGGAAAGGGTGGAAATATGAATGACAAATTTTTAGGAAAATTTCTTTCCAAAATGGTTACATTTTTAAAAACTTTGTGTTACTTAAACGGGGTAAACCTCAGCTATCCAGAATTTGTACTTCTCTTTCTACTGATGCCAGAGAAATTAAATGGCACTGCCATTCATGCAGCAGCCAATCTCCTTCATGCCTCCCAGAAGCCTTATTTCCTCAGTGGGGATACTCTGCCCATCTGCCACAGATCCCAACCCAATCTCTACCTGATCTGCTATTTTTTTCCTAAGTTGCTGTGGCCCTCAAAATTCACAACCTTTTGGCAATAAGCTTGGCAACACTCAACTGGTCCTCAGAAAACAGGTGTATACTCAAAGACTTCCTGGGTTGAGATGGTCTGCTAGACCTTGAACTCCACTGGCAGAGCCTTCCAAAGTCGAGGGATCCCCTCCATGCCAAGGGGAGGCATTGGAGGATGTTGCTAGAGAACGGTAACAGATGATAGTTCTACATGACAACAACATGACAAATAGTTCTAGGACAGGGACTAAAGTTGTGGGCTAATGTTCTACAAAAAACGTAATCTTTGAAGCCCCACCTTTTCCACAATGATATTCTTCCCGTGAATCTAGGTCTAGAAGCCACAACTTTGGTTTCTAAAGCTTGAATACACATTTCCCGAAAGCCACTGAAAAAGGGCATGGTGGGTATGGGTATGATGCACATGAGGAACTGTGTAGAGGTGACATGAAGGTTGTTAGAAGAAAGGTACATGGTTGGGAAAGTGAATTGCCTGGTTATATTGAAAAATTCAGGTATAAGGGATGGACAGCCTGCAGACTTCACTGGTATCCATGCAGGATTAAGAGACATTGTAGCACAGTGAGAAAAAACACTAGCTGTGGAGTCAAGGACCTGAGTTCAAATTTGATCCCTGATATTTACTACCTTGCTCAAGGACCTCAGTTTCCCTCCATGTAAAACGAGAGGGTTAGAATGGATGGCCTCTGATATCTCTTCCAACTATTAATCTATGACAGTCTCTAACATGATTTGTTAATCTCCTAAACATGATATTAATTATTCATTTTTGCCACTTGGGGGAGTTTCAAACAAACTTCAAGACCTGAAGATCTCTCTGAGAGAATAAGAGCATTTTAAAGATGGGGCATCTTTAGCTGTGTTGCCTGTTGTCAAATACTTGGCACTTATGGAGGTGAGAGACTCAGAGGAAAATGAAGCTGTTGAAATGAGAAATTCTCAATGATCCTGTCTCTGACAAAATGGGCCCAAGGGAAAAGCCCTCAGGGAGCAGGCAGAAGTGTGTATGCACCCTTGCCCTGATCCTTTCTTCAATATCATCCTGCAACATTACATTAACTCTGGAACTCACACCTCTACCATATCCTTTGTTCCTACCACCACCACCCCACCGCCCCCCCACCGCCCGCATTGGAGATAGTGGAGCATGGCCATTGGAGATTTTCACCCAATTCCACTGATTAAGGAGGAGGCCCAGGCAGCCCTCTCATCATTTCCCAGCCAACTGCTGGACTGCATTATACTCCAGAGCTGAGTACTCTCCCCCTCTTCCTGCCCCCCCCAATTTTAGCTTTTTTATATGTTATTTTCCACCATTAGATAGTGAGCTCCTTGAGGTCAAGGATTCTTTTGCACTTTTTGTATCTTCAGCACTTAGCACAGTGCCTAACACATTGTAAATGTTTTAAAAATGTTTATTTCAATATATTTAAATCATCTGTAATTCATCAAAGAGGATGCTCCATTCATGCAGGTGGAGACCCTTATAGGACTTAAAAGGTTGTCTTCCAGAGTTGCTGTGGCTGCAAAATCCATTCTGGAGCCATTCTGGAGTTGCTGGTGCTGAAAACATAGACCCTTAGTCCATCACTGTAGCAGTGTCAGGTAGTGAATATGTATGTATGTAGGAATGAAGAGATGAATGAAGGAATGAATGATAGTACCTATTCTGCAGTGGAAAAAAGTGTTGAACTTGGTATCAAGAGGACATGGTTCTGAGTTCTACCTCTGCCACTTCCAAGCTATGTTGACTCTAGATGGGTCACAAAGCTGCTCTGAATTTTAGTAGCCTCACTTGTAAAATGGAGAAGGCAATAGCAGTTACCTCACAGGATTGTTGTGATGTTCAAATGATACAATGACTGTAAAGCACTATGCTCAACTTTAGGGCACCATATAAAGGTTAGATGCTAGTCTTATTGGGAGCCACACTCCAAGCCTTGCTAGCTTGGTAGGGCCGGCCTGTTAGCACAGCCTCAGAGGCTCCAGGGTCACCTCTATGCCATGATAAGACCTTGGAGGATGACACAGGCAATAAATTCTTTTCATAGTAAAATTAGAGTTGGCATTATATTTTCAAGAGTTGGGGCCTCTTCTGAAGAGCAGCCTGGCATAGTTCATACTGAGACAGTCTTGCAGTCAAAAAGACCTGAGTTCAGGTCTTTTACACATAAGATATATATGGTCCTGTGGAAGTCACTTAAATTATCAGTGGCTCCCAGCAACTCTCTGACCACCACCTCCCTCATTCTGCCCTTCCTTTTATCAGTCTTCCACCTTTTCTTCTTCCCTTCCCTTCCTAGTTCCCTGTAGGGTAAAGTAGATTTCTATACCCAACTGAGTGTGTCTGTTATTCCCTTTTTGAGCCAATTCTTATGAGAGTAAGTTTCCACCTCCCCTCCATCTTCCCCTCCAGTGTAATAGGTCTTTCACACCTCTTTTATGTGAGATAATTTACCCCATTCTACATCTCCCTTCCCCCTTCCCCCAGTGCATCCTTATTTCTCACACCTTTGTTTTGTTTTTTTGAATATCATCCCATCAACTCACACCTGTGCCTTCTGTCTATGTATACTCCTTCTAACTGCCTTAATAGTGAAAAAGTTCTTAAGAGTTACAAGTATCATCTCACCATGTAGGAATGTAAACAGTTTAACCTTATTGAATCCCTTATGATTTCTCTTTCCTGTTTACCTTTTTATGTTTCTCTTGAGTCTTGTATTTGAGAATTAAATTTTCTGTTCGGTTATGGTCATTTCATCAGGAATTCTTGAGAATCCTCCATTTCACTAAATGTCTGTATTTTCCCCCCTGAAGGATTATACTCAGTTTTTTCAGGGTAGGTGATTCTTTGCCTTTCAGAATATCATATTCAAAGTTCTCTGATCCTTTAATGTAGAAGCTGCTAAGTCCTGTGATATCCTCTCTGTGGCTCCATGATATTTGAATTGTTTCTTTTTGCTCGCTTACAATATTTTCTCCTTGACCTATGAGCTCCGGAATTTGGCTATAATTTTCCTGGGAGTTTTCATCTGGGGATCTCATTCATGAGGTGATGGGTGGATTGTTTCAATTTCTATTTTACCCTCTGGTTCTACGTTTTCCTTGATGATTTCTCAAAATATGATACCCAGGCTCTTTTTTAAATCATGGCTTTCAGGTAGTTCAATAATTCTTAAATTATCTCTCCTCAATCTATTTTCCAGGTTAGCTGTTTTTCCAATGAGATATTTCACATTTTCTTCATTTTTTATTCTTTTGATTGTTTTATTGTTTCTTGAGTCTCCATTTACCCAGTTCTAATTTTCAAAGAATTATTTTCTTCATTGAGCTTTTGTACCTCCTTTTCTATTCAGCCAATTCTACTTTTAAAGGTGTTTTCTTCAGTGAGTTTTTGTACATCTTTTCCCATTTTTTTTGTTCTTCTTTTACCAAGTTGTTGACTCTCTTTTCCCTTACATCACTCTCATTTCTTTTCCCAATTTTCTTCTACCCCTCTTATTTGATTTTTAAAACCCTTCTTGTGCTCTTCCAGAATTTTTTTTTTGGGGGGGGGTAGGGGGCTGACAACAATTTATATTTTTCTTTGAGGCTTTGCCTGTAGCCATTTTGGCATTATTGTCTTCTTCTAAGTTTGTGTTTTGATGTTCCCTGTCACTATAGTAACTTTTTATGGTTGATTTCTTTGTTTTTTGTTCATTTTTCCACCCTATTCCATAACTATTAACTTTATGTTAAAGTTGGGCTCTGCTCCTGGAGTGGAGGGGCCACTGCTTGGAGTATTTTTTGTGATGCTGTTTTCAGAGCTAATTCTGAGGACCTGTAAGTGTTTGGTTCTTCTAAGGTGGTATGATCTAAGGAGAGGTGTGTTTACTACTGGCCTGGCCCATTCTCTAGTCTGTGAATGACCACAAGCACTCTTTTCCATTATAGAACTTTGACCAGGGTGCCCACTCCCCTGCAGCTCACACTCTGGTGTATTAATGCTCCTATTCACTTTAAGACTGCAATCTGGGTCTCTGACCCAGGTCTGAGTATGGGCAATACAACAGAGTCCCACACCCAGTGACAGCAAAGTGTCCCCTATATTCTCCTTTTGACCAGTTGTCTGACTCCCTTACCATCTGAGAGCTCCAGAAGTCCTAGTTTGTGGGAGCAGAGAGGGAGTGAGGTGGGGTCTCATTTTCACTGGCACCTACACAGGCACACCTGCACTGAACTATGCTCTCTTCTCACCCCACTCAGATGGACCTTTCCTGCCAACCTTATAAATTGTCTTGGGATGGAAAATTGTTTCACCCTGTCCTTTTGTTGGTTCTACTGCTCTTGAATTTTTGGGGGCAGGGCAATGAGGGTTAAGTGACTTGCCCAAGGTCACACAGCTAGTAAGTGTCAAATGGCTAAAGTTGGATTTGAACTCAGGTCCTCCTGAATCCAGGGCTAGTGCTTTATCCACTGTACCACCTAGTTGCTCCCTTGAATTTGTTTTGAGGCATTATTTTAAAGTCATTTGGAGGGAAATTTGGAAGAGCTCAGGTGAGTTCCTGCTTTTCCTCCAGCATCTTGGCTCTACCCAAAGTAATTTTCATTCCCCTGGCAACTCTTAACAGCTACAAGCTGGAGAGCAGGTTCCTGAAATGCATAAAAGGTAAAGGGAGCTGCCTCACTCAAAGCTCTCCATTATCAGTGAAATTGGAGGGCTACAACAATAGCAAAAAGTAATGTCTCCTTCTGCCCACAGGGCACTGAATTCTTAGTATTAACTCCAAGTCATCTGATGAAAGGTTTTCATTTTTGCAAATGAAAATAATCAGCACATCTTTGTAGCTAGCGTGGATTGGGCACACGTCACCAAAAACCTGATCCATAGTTAACATGCTTACTCAGAGTCATAGATCAGCCAGAGTAGAGTGTTGTGACCATGAAGCTAAAACCAGACATAGTATAAGAGGGAATAATAACAAGAATTTATATAGTGTTATGTGCCAGGCACTATCCTTTTTTTTGGCCAGGCAATGGGGGTTAAGTGACTTGCCCAGGGTAACACAGCTAGTAAGTGTCAAGTGTCTGAGGCTGGATTTGAACTCAGGTACTCCTGAATCCAGGGCCAGTGCTTTATCCACTGTGCCATCTAGCTGCCCCCCAGGCACTATCCTAAGAGCTTAACAATTATCTCATTTGATCCTCACAGATATCCAGGGAGGTAGGTTATTATTCCAATTTTACAGATGAGGAAACTGAGGCAGGCAGGGGTTAAGGGAATTGCCCAGGGTCACAGATCTAGGAAGTGTTTGAGGCCAGATTTAAACTCAGGTCTTTCTGATTCTGGGCCCAGCTCTCTATCCAATGTGCTACTTAGTTGCTCCAGCAAGTTCATATGTAAAATTCTCCTTCTCTTGACTTTGTTATGAAATGTCTCAGTTCAAATCAGAGTTGTAAAGATGTGATAGATGTTTGAAGGTACGTTAATGTTGTTTTGTCACTTGCACAGTATTGCAAGAGTAAACCATTGTAAGCCCCAAAGAAAATTATTTCCCCCCATAATCCTTGGTTTCTAAGGTCATATGGTCATATATTTAGAGCTAGAAAGAACCTCAGAGGCCATTTGTCTAGGACCCACCCCCATCTTACAATTGAAGAAACTGAGGCCCAGAGAAGTTATATGGTCATAGATTCAGTAGTAAGTAGCAAGGCAGAAATATGAACTGAGGCCTCTGGCTCTAAATATAGCATCCCTGCTGCTGAATCAAAACAAAAATTTAAAACAAATAATTTGAATTTTTTCAAAATGGTGAGCTTATCCCCCCCAAAAAAATTTACAATTAGAATTTTAGCAAATATGATTTGAAGAAAAAATAAAATTTGAGAAACATTATTTCTCAATTTTTCAGTTTCCATTAGTCCCTTAACCAACCAGTTGCCAAGTCCTGCTGATTTCACCACTACACAATCACATCCCCTTCTCTTCAGTCAAAAGGTCACTACTGCTCACCTGCAATAGATTCCTAATTGGTCTCCCAGCCTTCAGTCTCTCCCCTGTCCAATCCATCATCCACATGGTTGTCAAATTGATATTCCAATAGTTCAGTCCTGACCCAGAGATCCCACTGCTAGGCATATGCTTCAAGGAGTTAGAGAGAGAAAGAAAGGCCCCATATATTCCTAAGTAGTAGTAGCAGTACTTATGAAAGGGGAAAAGACTGAAAACAGAGTGAGACCCATTCATTTGGGAAGGACTAAAGAAATTGTGCTGTATGAGTGTAAATGGATTATTATGCTAAAAAAACACATTAATTCAAAGAACTGAGAGAAGTATGATAAGATCTCTATGAACTGATGCAAAATAAGGAGAATCAGGAAAACAACAGATATGATGATTGCATGTAAATGGAAAAAAAAGAGAAACCAAGTAATTTTTACAACCAAGTCTGGCCTCAAAGAAGAGAAAAGAAAATATTTCACACTCCTTTTTAAAAAAAAAATTTCACAAGTGGGAGAGTATGGGTGTACAACATTACATACAGTAGACTTGACTGATGTATTGATGGGTTTTGCTGAATAGTTAAAAAATTTTTTTTTTTGGTGAGGCAAGTGGGGTTAAGTGACTTGCCCAGGGTCACACAGCTAGTGTTATGTGTTTGAGGCCAGATTTGAACTCAGGTCCTCCTGAATCCAGGGCCGGTGCTCTATCCACTGCACCACCTAGCTGCCCCATGCTGAATAGATTTTTTTAAGGTCTCTGGTTAGGGAAGGGAAAGGGATACATTTGAAAATGAAGGTTATATAATAACAAAAAAATCAGTAAAAGTGTTTTATAATTTTAAAGAATAAATAAACTACAGGTATGAGCATGTCACTCCCCTGCTTAAGAAGCTTTAATGGCTCCCTATTGCCTCTTAGAAAAAATACAAATTACTCTTACTGGCATTTAAAATCCTTTATAATATGGCTTTACCCTATCTTTCCAGACTGATTCCCTCATTATCCATCCTCAAATACTCTACATTTCAGCCAAATGGGTTTACCTGCTATCCTCCCTTCATGATATTTCACTTCCCATCTTCATGTTTTGCTGCAGGATATCCTCATATTTGGGATGGTCTCCCTCCCCGCCTCTATGAATCCTTATCTTCCTCAGCTCAGGTTTCTCCTCTCCCAGGGGAGGGCTTTTGTGGTCTCCCCCGTGTTAAATCTCTCCACCCACCCTGCAATTACTTTGTTTTTACTCTTTCTGTCTTTTGCATTTGCTCTTCTCCAATCCCACCTTTTTTATTCTATGACCTGTTCGGCATGAACCTAAACAGAGAAACTGTGACCAGCACTCAGGAAGAGCAGATCCCAGTTCAAATACAACCTGGGTAAATTGGACATCAGAGTCAGAAAGAAAGATAATGCAATTTAAAATAGACCAAGTTGACTGATCTAGCAAGACAGGATTAATGATCTTCATAAACAAGCCATTTATCAAATGGGGGCATGGGGTAGACAGAATGATCTCTCGAATTCTTTCCAGATCAAACAGGCCATGATTGGTGATTCAGGCATTCTATTGACAATATGCCAGAAGCATCATCTTTCTACAAAGGACAACACATTCATCCATCCACAGGACGAAAGGTGAGGCTGTCAATGTACTCAGGGTGGGCCAGACACTGTCTAGAATCACTCTGCCCAGTCCTGGGCTGCATAATCAAAAAGAACTCATTCAGGGAAAGGACAAATTGTTGACTTAAAAGATTAGATACTCAGATTTGAGGGGAATTAAAAAAACTTTACAATGCTAAAGGGAAGGGGGGCAGGGAGATTAAAAGACTAGAAATTACAGAAAGGCAAATCTAAGTTTGGTGTCAGGGAATGTTTCCAGATCCTTGGAGCTGTCCAAAAGGTGAATGGGCACCTTAAGAGGTTACCCCTCTCTGGAGCCCTCTAGCTCCTCCAACTCCCCTGAGGTTAGCACAAGAGGATGGGAGCTTAAAGAGGCAACCCAAGGGAAACGGGTAAGCCATGAGCCACATGATCTTCAGAATGAACACTGGCAGATGAGACACATAAACTCAGTCTAGCCTTGGTGGAAGGCTTTTCATCTGTCATGGAAGGGAAGGGGGCAGCTAGGTGGCGCAGTGGGTAAAGCACCTGCCCTGGATTCAGGAGGACCTGAGTTCAAATCTGACCTCAGACACTTGACACTTACTAGCTGTGTGACCCTGGGCAAGTCACTTAACCCTCATTGGCCCACCCAAAAAAAGATGGAAGGAATAAATGGTCTCCTAAGTGCCTTGCTCATTCAAGGCCTGAGGGGACTCATTTGTGGTTTGTAAGTATGGGTCACTCCAGATGTAGAAAAAAAAAAACAGAAAAAACCCTTGTAGTCAAGACCTAAGTGCAAATGCTGGCTTTGTCACTATTTGTTCGACCTTAGGCAAATCACTTCACACCCTTTGACCTCATTTTCCTCATTTGCAAAGTGAGGGAGTTGTACTACATGGCCTTCAAGATCTCTTCCAGGGATGGAGCAATGATACTATGGGTAGGCAAGTCTCTTCACTGATCTGAGCCTCAGTTTCCTATTCTGTAAATATCAGAGGACTGATCTACATGGCCCCTGGGGTCATTTTTGAATCTTGATCTAAGCACTAATGATAAGTATAAATGGAGCAGAGGAGGGACAGATGGAATTCATTTGGGTCTCACAAATACAACAGCCCCTTCTATAAGGAATCTTAGTGCAATTTTAAGCTTTAATAGCCTACTTTTGGATCACCCTGAATATTCCTGTTCATTCTCTCATTTGTTCCTTGTGAAAGCCTTTTGAGATGGACAGGGCCAGGATGATTATCTCCATTTGATATAGGAGAAAGCTAGGCCTTAGAGGAGTCATGTGATTAGATCCAGGTCCCACAGCTAGTGAGGCAAAGCTGGTCCTATAGCCCAGGCCTCCTAACTCTTACCTCAGTATTCATCCTTCTGGGAAATCTAACTTGGCATTAGAAAGGAGGCAAGGGAAAGGACCAAGGAAGAAAAGGGAATTTACTACCTGCTTGAAACTACAATGAATGGATGTGTTAGGGCTTGGAAGAAGTCTGAAAAAAACATTCCTCCTATAAGTCTTGGATGTTTCGCCAGCTAGTTCAGAAGCCCCTCACATGTAAATCACTGTAATTTTATCGGCAAACATTTATCAAGCACTGCTATCTGTATAAGTCAGAAGGTGAAGAAATTCAAATTCAGATTTATTCCAGAGCCCATTATAGGCAAAGCACTGAGGGTATAAACACACAAAACAAAACAGACCCTGTCCTCAAGACATTTACAATCTAGTTGGCCAGTCTCTCATAGTGCCACATGCAAATCATGAACCTGGACCACCAAACTGAAATATGGGACATAGCTAGGGAGCTGACTTCAAAAGGGTATCAGTGTAGGACAATGAAAGGGCAGGCACAAAACCCTTGGGTGCCTAGGATTAGGCAGGACAGACTGGCCCAGGCAAAGTATTAAAGCCCTGCAGACAAACTGACTGTTACCCAAGGCTGGTGCCAGGACATAGACTAGGGGAAGTGGGGAGGGGAGATGGGAAAGGGAAAATGAAGGGAGAGAGGATTCTATATAGAACAGGAAGAAACCTTAGGGGAGAGGAAGGGGAACAAGGAAAGGGAACCAGAATTTATTAAGCACCTACTATGTGCCAAGTCCCATGCTAAGTGCTTTACAAATATTATCTCTTGATCCTCACAAGCAGCCCTGGAAGGTAGGCACTGATGTTACCCCTATTTTACAGTTGGTGAAACTGAGGCAGGCAGATGTTAAGTGATTTGCCCAGGGCCACACAGCTAGTAAGTATCTGAGGCTGGTTTTGAACTTAGGTCTTCTTGATTCCAGGGCCAGTGTTCTATCCACTATGCCATCTAATTGCCTTAGAGATAATCTAAAGCCCCTCATTCTACAGATGAGAAATTGAGGCCCAATTGATGGAGGAGGCTAAAAGGGTTAACAGATAACCTATCAATGGTAGCTATCAATAGTACCTAAAAGGGGTTAACAGAAAAACCCAAGACCCAAGTTCTAATTTAGATCTGAGCTCTAAGAGGGATTCAGACCCCAGTTAATGGATAACTTAAGACTTGAGTTTTCATTAATACAAGTCAAGGCCTAGGTTCTTGTTACCCACATTAATCAGCACCCATAATAAGAACATAAAGAGGCAGGTCATAGAGACCTTAACTAGAACAATGATACACAGACAGGGCATAGAAATTCTAACTGATAAATGAAAATATTTTGAAACTAGACATGGGAATGAAAAGGTGACATGTGCAGAAAAGGCCAAGTTTGTCTCCAGATTATAACATGTAAACCCCCAAAACACACCTCCATGGAAAAAGGTACCTGTCTCTGGAGGTGGCTCAAGCCCCCAGGAACTCCAAATTAGGATAAGCCCTCCCCTGTACCTCCCTAAGGTGGAGATTATTATAATGAGACTGATAATCAATCTATCCATACTATAGATATTACTGTCTTTCCTTTCCCTATTTGAGACACACCTCCATGGTGCCCTGCCTGTGATCACTCACAGTATTGCAATAAAACTTGGGAAACTGAGTTACTGAGTCTTGTAACTCTTTTGGGACAATTCACGATCAATTTGACCCTAAATCCATCCCACATCACAATTAGGTGGAAAAATTGAGAAAGTATGTAAAATCTTCATAATTCTTTATGAAATTGTAGTTCATTATCCATTTATATCCATAAGTTATTGCCATAAAATACTACCTTTATTTTTTTTTAGTTCATACATCTTTGGAAGCTTGTAGCTGGGAATTTACAACTGGAACATATTTCACTGACTATCTTTGGCCAAGGTCACAGGATCAAATAAAGTGGCAGAACACAATTCACACTAAGGTCCTCTGTCCCCCAGTTGGTTGCAGAATGCACTGGACCATCCTGCTTTCTTCACCTATGTAAATGAAGCTTACAGTCTCTCTATCAGCATGGCTTGTGTATGCAGTGGAGATGGGGAACAAAGACACACACAGGATCTTTCATCTGGTTTTCTTGGGGCGGAGGATATGTGTGAGATGTTGTTCTGGAGGAAAGGTACAAACTGGGTCAAGAAACACAGTAAGTGGCCTACACTCAAGACCTTGGCTTCTTCACGCAGGTCCCTAAGGACAAATGGCCAAAGACACTACTGAAGCTGAGCAAAGATCTGGGTAATCAAAGGGGCCCATCGAAGGGCTTGAGAGTTTTGTTCTTGCTGTTCAGATGAGAGAGAGAGAAACAGAGAGACAGAGACAGAGACAGAGAGACAGAGACAGAGAGACAAAGAGACAGAGAGACAGAGACAGACAAAAAGACAGACAGACACCTGGCACTGCAATGCTGGGTGCTGGGCCTGGAGTCAGGAAGACTCATCTGCCTGAGTTCAAATCTGGCTTCAGACGCTTCCTAGCTGTGTGACCCTGAGCAAGTTACTTCATTCTATTTGCCTCAGTTTCCTCATCTGAAAAATGAGCTGGAGAAGGAAATGGCAACACCACTCCAGTATCTTTGCCAAAAAATCCCACCCTTAATGGGTTCAAGGAGAGTCAGACAGAACTAATAATGACTAAGCAACAACATAGATGATAGACAGACAGACAAACAAATAGATAATGTTTATTAAGTACCTACTAAGTGCCAGGAACTGTGCTAAATCATAGGGATGCAAAGACAAACAGCTAAGTCAGTCCCTGCTCTTGAGAAGTTTACATTCTAAAGAGGGAAGACAATCCATTGAGAAGAACTGGAAAGGAAAGGGAAGAAGGTGGGATAATGGTATAAGAGAAAGAGTTGCTTATCAGTTCTTGACCCTCAAGTCAGGGGGTAGAGTTGTGCCTTGAGGGTGATGGGGGAAATGAATGAGTCATCTTTTGTACACACTTGAGCAAAGTCCCAGCCCCCATTTTGTCACACAGTCTCTAGGATCATAGAATATGGGTCTGGAAGGGTCCTTACTAGCCATCTTGTCCAACCTCCTCATTTTTCAGATGAGGAAACTGAGGCCCAGAAGGGTTAAGAAACTTGTTCAGGTTCATAAAGATTGGAACCCCAGCCTCTCTCCAGAGCAAGTGAACTATTTTTAGAGGGGACGGGGAGAGAGATTCTCTTAGCTAAGGGAAGAGCAAGGGAAGATTGGAAGATCCATCTTGCCTACTTGGCACATGATTCTCTTGCTTATTACAAAAGGTCTTCTCAAGACAAATCTGTTCAGGACCAGGGAAATGTTTCCTGATTGAAAAGCAGCCTTTTGGTTGGTGAGGTACAGTGGCTTCACCACCGAGGGTGAGATGAATATCTGACTAATGCTACTATCTTTGTCTGGCCCCTGGAGTCTCCTTAGTCAGGGGAGGCTCAATGAGGGGGTCTCATTTGAAAAGCCCAGGGCTGCCCCCCCATATGTACCCCCTAGAAGAATCTCTTTTGATAGGGCTATTTCCATTCAGAAACCATTCGAGGGAGCCATGGGAAATCTCAGAGAGAGGTGACAGACTGCAACTGCCAGAGCCCTGAATAATGAAAACAGATAAAAGCCTGCCTGATATGAAGAACTTATGTTTAAATGTAATTTATTTTAAAATCTCGTTTGGCAGAGGAAATGGCAAAACCCTGTTTGAAGAGAGAAAATGAATATTTGCAGAGGAATCCAACTTTCCTCTGTCTCCAGCCTCTGACACTTGTTAGTCATGTAACCTTGGGCAAGTCCTGTGACCTCTCTGTGCCTCCATTTTCCCCTCTGTAAAATTGAGGTAATGCTGTATTTGTACTACCAACCTCACAAGATGGTTGGAGGAAAAGAGGCACTTGGTGCATCCTGAAATGCTATAGAAATAGGAATTAGCATCATCGTCATTTTCGTTATCTCCACTTAGAATTTTCTAAATGACATGATCTGATAGATCTTGGTCCACTTGATTTTTGGTTACTGTCAGGTGAAAGGCTCACTAGATTAAGAATCAGAAGACCTACAGGGCAGCTAGGTGGTGCAGTGGACAAAGCACTGGCCATGGATTGAGGAGTACCTGAGTTCAAATCCAGCCTCAGACACTTGACACTTACTAGCTGGGTGACCCTGGGAAAGTCACTTAACCCCCATTTCCCTGCAAAAAAAAAAAAAAAGAATCAGAAGACCTGGACCCAGGTTTGCCTCTAACAAATTAAGTCTCTGGTCATACACAAATCACTTCATGCATGTGAGCCTCAGTTTTCATACTTCCAGAATTGGGCTTTCACAGACTTATAGAACTTCAGTGTTGGAAGGAACCTCAGTGACCATCTGGTTCAGCCTATACATATATGTATGAATGTGTATATGGGTGTATATCTATACACATACATAGGTGCATATACACACATGTGCACACACATGCATACACATTATATATATACATATACACAAATGTACACACATATTATACATATATACACATACACATATACATACATATAGATGTATGTTCTTAATCCCCTCTTCAACATCCCTGACAAGCAGTAATTCAGTCCTTCCTTCAAGCACCAATGAAGAAGGACCTTCCTAGGCAGGGTGGATCACTAGATGACTGCTACCATCTCTTTCACTCTGCCATTTCATGATTCACCTTTGAGTACATGAATTATGAATGGATGCGGTAAACTGGTTGTAATTGGCCACCAAGTAAATGATCTTCACCAGGTGATGACCATTCTGCTAGAGTCAAGAACATACCTGGAAAGCCACCTTCTGAGCTGGAATTTGGTACCCTGAGCATTTCTCTCCCCAGGAGAGAAGGCCCCGTACAGATGCCCAGTACTGACCAGTTCCCCTGCTGGACTGTTTTCCCTCTATCAATAAAGAAACTAGAGCTCTGGTTCAGCAGCTTACCGGTCCCTGAGGAGGCTACTTAGCAGCCATCAGTCTCCTAGGGACTAATCAATCCTGGGTAGCCTGCTCAAATCAAGTTTCTGACCCTGAGGACTAAACCGGGATGTAGGCAACCTTAAGCTCTACATGACCCATCAGCTACACCTGGGTGACTATGCCTGTCTACCTGTGACTTCTTCGTTCAGAATATGAAATGAGTATCCCAAGACCTGAGGGTTGGAGAGATCACTCACTCAGTCAGTCAGTCAATAAATATTTATTAAAATGTTACTATGTGTCAGGCACTATGCTAAATTCTGGGGATACAATTAAAGGCAAAAACACAGCCCCTGGCCTCAAGGAACTAGCAAAAATATAAGGGAAACAGCACGCAAACAACTAGGTGTATCCAAGGATGTGAGATGGGAGGGAACTCAGAGGGAAGGCTCTGGGTGGGGGCTGGGGAAGACCAGAAAAGACCTCCTGTAGAAGGAAGGAGAAGGTTCCTAAAGGAGCCAAGTGCTACATAATAAGTGCTATGTGAATGTTAGCTATTCTTTTTTTTTTGGGGGGGGGGGTGAGGCAATTGGGGTTAAGTGACTTGCCCAGGGTCACACAGCTAGTAAGTGTCAAATGTTTGAGGCCGGATTTGAACTCAGGTCTTCCTGAATCCAGGGCCAGTACTCTATCCACTGTGCCACCTAGCTGCCCCCGAATGTTAGCTATTCTTGATCCCATCTTTAAAAAGTGGACAGGATCTCGAGGTGAGAATGGGTGGGGAGATATTCGAGGCAGCGGGAATGGCATAAAGAAAGGCCTGAAGCTGGGAAAGCATAGGATATGTCCAAAGAATTGTGGGTTCTTCTGTTTGCCTGGGGAACGGGGTGCACAGGGTGCCTGAATGCAGTAGGAGAGACAAGGCTGGAAAGCCAGGTTGGAGCCAGAATGGGAAGGCTCTTGAATATCAAGTCAAGAGTCTAGACTTTATTCAGGAGGCAATGGGGAGTCACTGGAGGTCTTGGACAAAGTAATAGCATTCCTTTGATTTCTTCTGATTAGAAGGTTAGTCTGGTATCTGTGTGGAGGCTGGATTGGAGAAGGGGAGAAACTGGAGGCAGGGAGACCAGGGAGGAGATTATGAGAGTAGTCCAAGGGCCAGGTTATGGAAGCATGGCCTACAGTGGTAGCCATGGGTATTTACAGGAAGAGAGAAATAGGAAAGCCTTGATGAAGGAATAAAACTTTGCAGAACTTGGCCACTGATGGGACTGGGAGGAGAGGAGAAGGAATCATTGAAGACTGGCAGGAATCAAAGGAGGGGAGGGGCTGGATGACAGAACTAAGGTGATGAAGAGGTGGAGCTAGATAGGAGAGAAGAGGAGAAATTCATCTTGCGGCACACAGAGTTTGAGGAGATACCCACCAAGGCAGTCAGACATGCAGGGCTGGAGCAGCTTGGGAGAAAGGTGACTCCTGGACACAGGGCTTCAGGTGCCATGTACATGAAAACCAAAAATTAAATGGCAGGTGGCTGACTTTCTGCTCTTCACAATAGTGACCCAATCAGAAGAAGGTCTACAGGGAGCCCAACTCCTTCTGGTTGTAAAAAGACCACATTTTGACATTTTTTTCTCCCTCTCTCATAACCTGCCCATCAAACTTACAGAATACAGTTTAGAGGCATACTTACTGTCTGCATCAGCTTGGGTAGTTCACTTAACCTCTCTGGGCCTCAGTTTCCTCATCTGAAAATAAAGGGATTGAACCCTGTCTGTCTCTAGATCTGTGATCACCACCATATCAGGGTAGTTCACTGCATTGTTCAGTCTCTACTCCAAGCTTGCTTTCTCAGTAGAGAAGTAAGTTCCTTGAGGGCAGGGACTCTCTCATTTCTGTCTTTGTACCCCCAGTGCCCAGCACAATGACTGCCATAGAGTCAGCACTTAATATACACTGATTGGATCGAACCCATTGTTGTTCTCCATTCATTGATATTCGAGTGCCTACTTTGCTTAATTTCTTGCTTTTTTAATATCTAGGGTTGTTGATTGCTCATCTACTGTCCCAAAGCTTGTGGCCTGCACCCCAGAAAGCATATTCTTCACTTCATCACAGACTGAAAGTGCCCCGCTTAGGCTGGTGCTCTGCAGGCATCATCACCATAATCAGCATCACTGTCATCATCATAGCTAGCATTATATAGTGCATTAAGGCTTGCAAATGGAGAAGGAAATGGCGGACCGCTCCAGTATCATTGCCAAGAAAACCCAAAATGGGGTCACCAAGAGTCAGACATGAGTGAAAAATGAAAGGCTTTCAAAGAACTTGCAGTGTTATCTCATCTGATCTTCACGATAACCCTTGAGGTCTTTGTGGAGCAGGGAAGGGGAAAGAAGGGGGAAGGGATCCTCATTTCTCTTGCTAGCGGGCTCCTGAAATAGCAGAGACCCTTATATTCCAATGTGAAGATATAGGAAGGATCAGGGGTCTACTGCCTTAAAACAGTACCTAGTACTGACCTAGTAACAACTGGAAGCTTGGTAAATAGTCAACCTGACCCCAACCTTATGGGAAAGTCAGCTCCATGTTGCTGCTGCCACAAACCTGGGAGATCTCACCGTGGCTCAGTGATCTCATAGAAAGAATCCCTACTTTCATGACAGGGACTGGGGCTCACTCCTTTCAGGCCCTAGCCTCCCCAGAGCTTAGAACAGAACATGGAGTCAAGTACCCAGTGGTGGCCTGGAGTTTGGGCCTGGTTGCAAGCACCAGTTTGCTTCTTCTCCTAGGGGCTCAGTTCCTCTAAGTGTTAGCTTTAGTTATTCCAATGAAGCAAAGTACCATAATTCTCTGACTGTACAGGGCACTCTGTATTCATCTCAGTCCCTGCAGCCACAGTAGCAGCAATGATAGTCTTGAATGCAGAAGGTTAGTGGAGAATTGGTGAGGAAACAAAGTGTCTCTTAGAATCTGGTGTTGCCAGTTCTAAACTCCTTACTGCTCCAGTCAAGAGCCCTGCGTGCTGGGGCTGAGTCCAGGGCCCAGACAGAATGAACCTTGGCATACCTGTGAGGGCTCTAGTTCACTATCTCTTGAAAAGGAAAAAGCTAAGGAAGAGTGTAATTCTTTCCCAAGGTCCTTTAGTAAATTGGGCCAGGGAAGGAGGCCCAATAGGCCTCCTATGTGATCCTGGGCAAGTCACTTCATCTCTGTCTGCCTCAGTTTTGTCACCTGTAAAGCCCTTTAGGCTTCCAAGCTTGTCCCTAACCATTGAACCAATCAGCCTCTACTGGGCCATGACCAAGAATCTGGGCACCCAGAGTGAATTCCACTGAGGAGGAGGGCACATTAGCATGGGTAGACTTTAGGATACATGGTACAACTGACAGAGGCAGGTCCTCTCTCCCTTCTTCTCTGACCATCTGCTGCCCTTCCCCCCACTACTTCCTTGCTTTTGCCTAGCACCCTCCTTTCCTCTGGCAACCTCCAAAGGGATGGGCTAGCAGAGGACTACAAGGTATGATCTGGAAATCTCCAGACTGTCTGCTGTAGGGAATGACATCCCCCAAGATGGAGGCATCCCTATCTACCTCTCCCTAGTTATAACTTTGGAGGCCTCAGACATAGTAAAGTCGAACAGCCAGGAAGTGGGACAGAACTATTCCTATCCTTCTCAATTTGGTCACAATTTCTCTGAGGTTTCTACATATGATATATATTTATGGAGAGGGTTTATATATAGCTTACCTGCCTAAAGCATGACTCAGGCCATAAAAAAATGTGACATCTTTTAATGCTGAGGACACACTCCCCACTCTATCCTTCCCCTAATTTGACATGTTCCTTTGGAAATAAAAAGCATGCACAGAGAAGCTCCCTTCAATCACATTAAGATCCACTTCTCCCCTCTCCCCATCCTGTAACCAAGCTAAAATAATATTTACAGCAGAATGGAAAACATGTAATAAGCACACATCTAGCCCACCAGGAAAATGCCAGAATCAGAAAACAAAGCAGATTCACCAAAGGGCTGCTTTCCTGGGAAGGTCAACTCATTTGCGCACAGACATAGCACGTGATGGTCAAGCACATAGTACAGATGTTGAAGTAGATACCCTAGAATGATTAAAAAAATAAGAGTGGGTGAGGGGTGCCATTGGGAGAGCAGAAGACTCAGAGTTAGGAAAAGGCCCGAGTTCAAATCCAGTCCAAGACACTTCCTAGCTATGTGATCCTGGGCAAGTCACTTCATCTCTGTCTGCCTCAGTTTTGTCACCTGTAAATTGGGTATAAGAAAAGCCGCTATCTCCCAGGTTTGTGGTGAAGATCAAATGAGATGACATGAGAAGTGCTTTGAAAACTTTAAAGTGTTCTACAATCATCTCTGGTGATCATCTCTGCAGGCTGGCACAGTGGACTACTTCTAAAAAGGTGAAATGTCATGAGGATGGATGCCAAGGTCTGTAGTCAATGATGAAAAATCAGTGACCCAAGTTCAGAAGAGGAGAGACTGGATTGGAAAACAGTTTACATGAAAAAGAGCTGGGAGTTGAAGTGGTCTGCCTGGGGAACCCCAGAAAGCCAGTGAAGTCACAGGATGCATTAAGAGAGGCAGAATGTCCAGGTCTCCCAGGGAGATTCGAAGTCCCTTGTACTCTGCACCAGGTGGACCCCATTGGTGGGACTGTCAAGTTCTAGTTTTCTCATATTAGGAAGGATATTGGTGAACCAGAAACTCCAGAGGAGAGAGACAGCAGGATAGTCCTCAAGATCATGGCATATGAGGGAGGTCTGAAGGAACTAAGAAACTAATGCTTCAAAAATGTATAAAGTACCTACTATGGTGCTGGGAAGTTGCTTCCTTCAACAAGGAGGCATCTATATATGATGCTGAATCTTGAGCCAGACATTCAATGAGCACTTATTAAGCACCTACTGTGTGATAGGCACTTGGATAAACTCTGGGGATACAAAAAGAGGCCAAAAGACAGTCCCTTCCCTCAAGGAGCTCCCAATCTAAGGGGAGAGACAACATGCAAACAAATCTGTGCCAACAAGCTTTATGCCAGATCAGGAGGAAATAGTTCACAGAGGGAAGGCATTAGAATGAAGAAGGGTTGGGAGAGACTTCCTGGAGAAAATGGGATTTGAGTTGGGACTTCATGGAAGCCAGAGAAGCCAGTAGGTAGGGATGAGGAGGAAGAACATTCCAGGCATGGGGACAGCCAGAGAAAAGGCCAGGAGCTGAGAGCATCTAGTCTGTTGAGCAGCAAGGAAGCCAGTTTCACTGGATCAAATTGTATATGGTGGGAAAGTGAGGTGTGTAAGAAGACTGGAAAGGTAGGAGGAGGCTAGCTTATGAAGGGCTTTGAATGCCAAACACACCATTTTGTATTTGCTCCTGGAGGCCAGGATCCTAGATCCTTGGAGCCACTAGAGTTTTTTTGTTTTGTTTTGTTTTTTTGGTGAGGCAATTGGGGTTAAGTGACTTGCCCAGGGTCACACAACTAGTAAGTGTAAGGTGTCTGAGGCTGGATTTGAAACTCAGGTCCTCCTGACTCCAGGGCCAGTGCTTTATCCACTGTGCCACCTAACTGAGTAGGACAGTGACATGGGCAGACCTGCCAGCTTCAGGAAAATAGCTTAGGAAGCTGAATGGAGGATGGATTGGCATGGGGAGAGGGTAGAGGCAGGCAGAGCTACCAGCAGCCTATTGCAAGAATCCAAATGTGAGGTGATGAGAGCCTATACCAGAGTGGTGGCAGTGCCAGAGGAGAGGAGGGGGAATATTTGAGAAACGTTGCAGAGATGAAATGGGCAGGCATTGGCAACAGGTTGGATATGGGGTTGGGGTGGTGAGAGGCATTGAGGAGTTGAGGGTGTCTCCTAGCTGGTGAACCTGAGGAACTGGTGTTGCCCTCTACAAAAATGAGGAAGGTAGGAAGGTTTAGGGGGAAAGATAATGAGTTCTGCATTGGACATGTTGAATAGGCCTTGGGCTTGAGTCCTTCTATAGTTAAACATCTAGTCTAGAGATATCAGCAATCTTTGAGAGACAGAGAGAGAAGAGAAAGAGGAAGAAGAGAAAAAGGGAGAATAGAATCACAAAATCTGTGGATAAGCATTGTTTTGATTACATCTTTTCTATTACTCCACTTTGAAATTAAGATGATCATAGAGTTGAGGACAAGTTGAATGGCAGCTGGACTAAAATCTCAGCATTACTAGGGTCCTCAAGGGTCCAACCCCTACCTGAACAAGCCTCAGAGACTCTACCTCATCCCTGACAAGTGGCAGCCCATTTGGCTTTTAGATGATGTCTATAATTCACAGATGGCTGGTCACGGACTTGGGAAGACTTGGGTTCAAGTCTCACCTTTGACACATATTGGCTGTGTGACCCTGGACAAGTCAATTAACATCTCAATTAAGCTACTCCCTAAGACTAGAAGTCCATATGTGTTAGGAATTCCCCACATGGATAACATTAGAGGTCTGTAAACCAAATAGATTAATTTAATCCATTTTGACAAGAATTTGTGAAGTACTTACTATGTCCCGGACCCTATGCTAGGTGTGAGGGATACATAGACAAAAAAAAAACCAAATCATTCCTTCCCACAAAGAACTTACACTCTACCAGGTACACAGATAAATTAGCCCAAATGTGACTCATTGCAATTTTGACCTATTGGTCCTTGTTCTGTCCTCCGGGGCTAAGTAGAACACAGCTAATCCTTTTGCAAAGGGACAGCCATTCAGTGCTTCCAAAGCAATTTGTCACCAACATAGATGTTCTTTCTACAAATATAGATTGCAAGCCCTTCATGCCACAGTAAACAATTTCCCGAGTAGTGGGTCCAAAAGAAGTCCTCACTCTACCTTTTGAATGGTGAGGAAATTCTCTAGAATTAGTTAGGCTGGTCCTTAGATGACAGTCCACTGGTTTCTAGGGAACTAGGGATAAAAAGAAGCTAGAAAGCGGGCATTTGGGGAGAAAGGTACCTGGGAAGGGTCAAGGTAGCAGGTAAGGAGATGAAGTGCTGAGAATGAAAAGCGAACATGTTTGAGGCCTCCCATGAAATGGTCATCTGAATTAGGGACTTACCAGTCAGGAAAATGGGCCTCAGGGTGAAGGTTTCTCCAGGGTTAGAAACAGCTGGTAAGGCTGTGAAGTCCAGAGAGGGGGTAAAGCCAGGACTGACCAAGACTCTTCTAGCTTAGTAAGACCATTCAGAATGGTTCCTCTCCTTGGAGTACCCAGGGTCAGGAGCCAGCAGAGTAGGACTTTTGAAGGTTTCCCTTACAAATACTTGAAGATAAGTGATAGGGTTTTCTTTCTGCCACTCTATCACTTACCTTCAGTCTCTCCATCTACCAGCTCCTTCCCTACTGTCTACAAATATACCCATGTCTGCCCCATCTTCCAAAAAAAAAGTCTCACTTGATCATTCCATCCCGGCTAATTATAGTCTTCTATCTCCTTTGACCTCTGTGGCTAGACTCCTTGAAAAGCCTGCCTACAACAGGTTTCTCCACTTGCCTCTCACTCTCTTCTTAACCCTTACAATCCAGCTGCCTTCCACACTCAGCATTTCACTGAAACTTCTCTCTGCAAAGTTCTGAATGATCCCTTAAATGCCAAATCCAGTGGCCTTTTCCCCAGTCCTCATTCCCCTTGACCTCTCTGCAGCCTTTCAAACTGTGGGTCACTCTCTCCTTCTTGATACCCTCTTCTCTCTGGGTTTTCAGGGCAATACTCTTCCTACCTCCTGACCACTCCTCTTTCTCCTTTACTGTGGCCTCATCAATATCACACACCATAACTGTAGTTGTCCCTCAGGGTTCTGTCCTGCACCCTCTATACTTCTTTTATTTCATTTAATTCATTTAATGATCTCATCAGCTCCCATGGATTTAATTACCCTCTCTATCCTTATGGTTCTCAAATCAACCTATTCTGTACTAACTTTTCTGCTGATCTCAAATTTTTCATCTCTAACTACCTTTCAGACATATTGAACAGAATATCCATCTTAAACTCAACTTGTCCAATGCAGAACTCGTTATCTTTCCCCCTAAACCTTCCTACCTTCCTCATTTTTGTAGAGGGCAACACCAGTTCCTCAGGTTCACCAGCTAGGAGTCACCCTCAACTCCTCACTGTCTCTCTCACCACCCCAACCCCATATCCAACCTGTTGCCAATGCCTGCCCATTTCATCTCTGCAACGTTTCTCAAATATTCCCCCTCCTCTCCTCTGGCACTGCCACCACTCTGGTATACTCTCATCACCTCACATTTGGATTCTTGCAATAGGCTGCTGGTAGCTCTGCCTGCCTCTACCCTCTCCCCATGCCAATCCATCCTCCATTCAGCTTCCTAAGCTATTTTCCTAAAGCTGGCAGGTCTGCCCATGTCACTGTCCTACTCAGTTAGGTGGCACAGTGGATAAAGCACTGGCCCTGGAGTCAGGAGGACCTGAGTTTCAAATCCAGCCTCAGACACCTTACACTTACTAGTTGTGTGACCCTGGGCAAGTCACTTAACCCCAATTGCCTCACCAAAAAACAAAACAAAACAAAAAAACTCTAGTGGCTCCAAGGATCTAGGATCCTGGCCTCCAGGAGCAAATACAAAATGGTGTGTTTGGCATTCAAAGCCCTTCATAAGCTAGCCTCCTCCTACCTTTCCAGTCTTCTTACACACCTCACTTTCCCACCATATACAATTTGATCCAGTGAAACTGGCTTCCTTGCTGCTCAACAGACTAGATGCTCTCAGCTCCTGGCCTTTTCTCTGGCTGTCCCCATGCCTGGAATGTTCTTCCTCCTCATCCCTACCTACTGGCTTCTCTGGCTTCCATGAAGTCCCAACTCAAATCCCATTTTCTCCAGGAAGTCTCTCCCAACCCTTCTTCATTCTAGTGCCTTCCCTCTGTGAACTATTTCCTCCTGATCTGGCATAAAGCTTGTTGGCACAGATTTGTTTGCATGTTGTCTCTCCCCTTAGATTGGGAGCTCCTTGAGGGAAGGGACTGTCTTTTGGCCTCTTTTTGTATCCCCAGAGTTTATCCAAGTGCCTATCACACAGTAGGTGCTTAATAAATGTTTATTGAGTGATTGGTTGAACAGTGGGGAGGGGAAAGATGGTAAGGCCATGGCTAATTCTACAGCTCCAATGATCTCAGACAATTTCTTGGGAAGCTCCATTGACATAGGCCATAGTTATGAGGAGTCTTTATTGACAATTCAGTTGACTACTTTGTAAAATGCAGATTCATCCAACCTCCAGCAGAGAGCTTTTTCATTTTGCTTCACAAATGCTGTTGTGATCCCTTACAGAGATAAACAGAATTAACAAGTTGGCTTGTGAAAATAAACTCGGGACGTTCTGTGTCAAGAGAAAAGGATTCAATAAAGGGAAATGATGAGGGGTGGAGAAGAAGAGAGTGGCCCACTAATGAATTAATAATCATGTTTATCCTCATCCCTGGATCCTTAGCTCTCCTTGACATTCTTTTCTGTCATCCAAGAAAGGAACGAATCTTGGTGAGATTTTTCAAAGAGGTAGAACCTGTCATGTGTTTTCTTTTCTTGCCTTTTGTCTTCTTAGAAATCTTTAGCAGTGACAGCTGTTCTCAGATAAAAAGTGGAGTTTGAGGGAGGTTTCTGCAGACTAGTCGAATTAAAATTTTGAGAAAATCGGGATTATGAGCCAGCAGGAATTCAGGAAGGAAAGAATTTTCTTTGGGGTAAATCGAAAAACTGAAGGGTGTGGCCTGAAGAAAATGGTAAATTGGAAGTTAAGAGATGAATACTGATTATGACACCCAGAGTTTCTGAAGGAAAAGAAAATGAGTTACATTTATAGTTATAAAATAGATATGTTTTCTTGGAGGTTACTACCATGCTTTCTCTAAGTAATCTGTTTTAGTTGGCAATGTTACAATAAAGTCTAAGTGAGTTAGTATCAAGGGCTGGATTTGAAAGAAGGGATATGTCAGTGGGTAGGGCAAAAAGAGCCAGTGAGGAGTAAATGACTCTCCAAGTCAGGCTCTGAAGTAGCAAGATAGTGCTGGGAAGACACAGTTTTTTAATTTGTTGCCACATCTCCATCATTTTTCTTTTTTTGGGTGAGGCGATTGGGGTTAAGTAACTGGTGTCCAGGGTCACACAGCCAGTAAGTGTTAAGTGTCTGAGGTCAGATTCGAACTCAGGTCTTCCTGACTCCAGGGCCAGTGCTCTATCCACTGCAACACCTAGCTGCCCCCATCGTTTTTACAACACTGAAGGAAAGCAGGTAGTTCAATTGCTATTAACCCCATTTTATAGAGGAGGAAACCAAGGCTCACAAATGTGAAATGAGTCACTCAAGGTCACAGAGCTAATAAGTGTTAGAATCTTTATTTGAACCCTGGCCTCCTGACTTATGTAAGTGCTCTTGCCACTATGGTTATTCTTTTTATAGAATGTAATACTGGAGGAAAATTCACTTCCCTTTGGCTAATAATCATAATTACATTTAGGTCTTCTGGACCCATTCATTCAACAGACATTTATTAAGTATTTAACTCCATACTAGGCACTGAGCTAGACCTTGAAGATCCAGAGACAAAAATGAAATAACCCTTGCCCTCAGAGGGTTTACATTCTACTGGCTTTCCTTCCCGTAGTCAAGCTAGAACTGAGGCTCCCAAAAGTTAACCTGGCCGGTCCCCAGATGTCAAAAACACGTTCCTTTGGCTTGCTCACAGGCAAAGCTTTTCCAGCTGGATAGTGCCCACTGCCAGGGCCTTTGAAAGCCCAGGGTCACCTCTACACAATAATAAAGCACTAACCGAGGACTTTATCGGAGAGAAGAAGAAGAACTCATATTTTTAAAGCACTTTCCACCCAAGAACCCTGTGCAAAAAGTGCTTTGGTCCTCCGTCTACTATGACAGCCAATACTGTTGACATATAGCAAGGTTGGCCCCCAAAGAAAATGAACTGTTCATTTCCACATCGCATTACTCCGAGTTTCTTTTTCCTGGCAAGTTTCTATGGCATACTTAGGCCCTTTGGAGGCAATAAGGAGCTTATTCCAAGGATCATAATTTAGGAGGCTCAGACTCGCCAACGCATTTGTCCTCAAACGCGCCTTCTGAAATTCACCCAAGTACAAATCCAATATATCTACTTTGTGTCAGGACATTTGATGGTCAGGGTCATCACAATTGACCAGATCCCACTCCCCGGGCTGATATTTCTAGAATGAAGCAATGGTGGGCCTGGCCTGCTTTTGCAAAAACCCAAAATGTATGCTGAGACACAAACCTTTTCTAGGGAACTATGCATCAAAGATTTAATTATCTGGGTTGGGGAGAAGGATGGCCTGTGAGCCTCTTTTTATCCAGGCACACCCGATAATGGTATTCCATGTGATTTTCCCCTTGTTGCTTTGCCTGTCTGCAGGCTCTAATACAAGAGGATCATAAGGATGAATGATGGTCATTAAAACCACCAGACTGAATTCATAAATATGTGGAGTATATCTTAACATATCTCTCCTGAAGAAATGTGAAAGTGCTGCCCTGGAAAGTTTTCTACACTTAGAAGACAAATATCAGCAGCACAGTGTCAAGGGAGGCATTGGGAGTTGGGAGATTTGGCTTTTCATTCTGGCTTTGCCATGAATTCACTATGTGATCTTGGGCAAATCATTTCATTTTTCTCAGCCTCAGTTTCCTCATCTATAAGGCAACAGGATTGAACTGAATGATCCTAGAACAATAAGTGATTTTATAATTTTTTGTGAGGCAATTGGGGCTAAGTGACTTGTCCAGGGTCACACAGCTAGCTGCCCCTAAGAGGAGTTTATAATTTTTTTGACAATAAGTCATTTTAGACTCATAGGTTGCAGGACTGAACAACAACAAAAAGAATTTCTTAAGTGCCTACTATGTACCAGGCACCAAGCTAAGTACCAGGGATGTGAAAGCAAAAAGGAAACTGACACCGTCAACATGGAGCTCACATGCTAATGGGGGTGGGGAAGAAAGCAGGTATGTGAATAACACACCATTATAATAATTAGCTTATTTTAAACCTGGTAGCAATATAATGGTGCCTAGAAAACATGGTTCTTTCCTCTGTGGCTTTAGGGAATTTATTTTAGGAGAAAAGTTATGAGTTCAATTACAAATGCTGAGCCCCCAGTTATGAAGATTTCTAATATTTAGGCAGAGGTTGGCCAAAATTTACATGTACATCTCGATTTCTAGTTTACCTCTGAACTTTTTGTGGTGAAAACAAAATTCAGGTTACTAGAAATGTTTGGGTAAAAAACAGCAGACCTTTATTAGCTGTGTGACCCTGGTCAAGTAACTTAACCCTGATTGCCTCACACACAAAAAAGAAACAGCAGATTATTTATAGTGTCTATCAATAGACAGATACTACAGAGGAAGAAGGGGAAACAACCAGTCTTTCTAAGGACTTCCCTTTGTTCTTAAGGATGTGGGTATACTGGCAGCATCAGCCTGGGTCTTTTGCTCTGAGATTCCTATAGAGTTGATGGGTCTCCTCAATATTTTCCTTCTCCACCTCAGTTCAGTCCAATTTTCTCTTTCTCTTTGCCTTGGTTGCCTCAAGGTTACTGTTTTTATATCAGCTCTGAACAATCCTACTCCTTCTACTCTATTTCCAGACCTTCAGGATCTATCTGGTTCTGAGACAATTCCTTCCTTTTATACCAGTTCCTTAGGACATAACAAAACCTCTCCAACAATGGCTTTGAATGATTCAAAGGAGCTATACAGGTCCTGTTCACACTCAGTTCTGATTGAGTGATTCTGAGAAGTGGTCTTATCCAAGAAGAAATAGTCTTATGGTGAGAAGCCCCATTTAAAAATTTCTGGGACTCAGTGTTGGAGAAGTACCAAAGGTCTTTATTTACATTCACTCGAGAATGGGCCAGCTCCCTAATGGAAATGGTGGAGAGCCTGGGACTCAGGAGGCCTTTTATCTCTTAACCCAGCTGGCCCCTCCCTTCTTCCTCAGTTACAATCTTTGAGCCAAGACACTGGTGCCAAACGCTAGCCAATTGGAATGCAGTATAGTCAAAGGGACAGCCCTTGAAACTCCTCCCTTCTTAGTCAAGGGGGCAGCCCTCTAAACTCCTCCCCCATGTGACCCTTCTCTCAGCTGAAATTCACCTCCCAGACATTAATTGTTCCCCAGACAACTTCAATCAGCTTTTGAGGGGGGCCTATATTTCCCCACACTTATTTAGCAAAAGTAATCACTTTTAAGTGAGTGGGATAATCAATGAAGCTCCTTACTCTGTCCCCAGCTTTAATATTTGTTGTCCTCAAAAAATCTAATGGAATTTATTTGGCAAAATCCATAGTCTGAAATCTTGGATAACTCTTAAATGACATGGGAAGGTTCTACATTTTCCTTTTTGAATACTTTCCTGAGTAATTTGTACTAAAGAGTCTTAGGGAAAGTTTGTCAGCTACAGTTTATGATCATATTCAGTCATTAACAGTCTTCCCTCTCCAGAAAATTTAAATTCTGACTATAGTAGGAAAAAATTCCAACCTCCAGTTCCTGTCTCAAGATAGCTTATTCTCTTCCTGAACTGGGAATAAATTCAATCTCCAAGGCCTTTAGTTATTTATACCCCACCCTATACCCCCAAGGCAGCTAGTCCAAGACTTAATGGAATGAATGTGAAGTCACTTAATAACATCAGTAGGTTATGCAACACAGACAGATGCAAGACAGTATATAGCTATATAGCTAACCAAAAACTAAACAGTTTTTAAAATTACATAATACATGTATGATGTTGTTCAGGCATTTCAGTAATGTTTGACTATTCATGATCTCATTTGAGGTTTTCTTGACAAAGATACTAGTGTGGTTTGCCATTTTCTTTTCCAGCTCATTTTACAGATGAAGCTGAGGAAGTGACTTGTCCAGGGTCACACAACTAGCAGGTATCTGAGGCCAGACTTGAATTCAGGAAGAGGTGTCTTTCTGACTCTGGGCACCATTCTCTATCCACTGCAGCACTACCTGGGAGCCTGAAAATATACATATGAAAGAAAAATAATACAAAAACAATTAAAAAGCAATAAAATGTGGATTAATGAACACAGGTAATTACATTATGTGGGTAAACACTGGCATAATTATCTAGCTACATCACTTATTACTAAGTGAACCAGTATTCCATGTGATTTCCAGGTACCTTCATTCTCCTTGGAGAATTTTATATCATTACTGCACTGCCATGAACATTGGGAGGATGTAGTAAGTGTTGCTTGTTTTATTAAAACTGTGTAAGCACAATAAAGTGAATGCTAAGCCATCAGACCTATAGACATCCTTACTCTGTCCCTTAATGTGTTATAAACAAGTGTAATGAACATTTTTCTTATGGCTTTATTATAAATATAACTAATGGGGAAAAGAATGTGGTAGGAATAATACTGTACGTGCTCATTTTTAACTATTTCTAAAACTTATGAATCATAAACCTTTCTTGAATTCAGTATTCAGGACGCACATAGATCTTGTAATTAGTTCAGGTAAAATAAATAAAATGAATGTTTCCTGAGTAAAACTCCCCCCAAATTTACGTAAATATTTGTTTTTCTTCTATCTATATTCTTCATGACTATGTTTTCCAAGACCTTGAAATTAAGTTAATAATTATGGTTTGAGAGCATTGTTCTTTGGAAAGAGCTAAGGGATTTACTAGAAAAGAATGGAAGAATTAAAGCTCTACTTCCAGTGATATTGTAGGTGCTAATACTGGATCTAATCTTTGAGATTTAATTTCTGTTATGGATTTCTTAGTCATTCACCTAAATCCCAGAGGATTGTTTAATATTTAATTGTATAAAAACCCTTTTTGTTTTTCTATAGCCTGTAACAATGTCTCTTTGCCTTTCACACCCATTGCAATAATATTCCCCAAATATTAATGCATTAGTAACATTTTTCTTAAATTAAAAAAAATATATAGCTATATGTGTGAATTTCCCTAATCTCATTTAAGATATTATAAGTCAGTCTAGTTACTGGTTGGCTAGCTTTTGCTCTTCTGTGACTTGCTGAACTATCTACTCCTTATCGTCACTATGTGCAGCAGTTGATCCCAAACATCAGAAGAACTGCAGTTCTTCCATCATTAACCTGAGCTTATAGAGGGCCTAGGCTGCTTACCAGTGTGATTCATTCTTGAAACAAAGTCTCCTGTAGATGAAATATCTCTTTCTGAGCCACTCTCTGGGGCAGGATGACTTTGTATGACTTCCAAGTGGCCTCTTTGGCTCAGAGTCTATTATTCTCAATTTGCTCATCTTCCAATCCAACTGGTTCAGCTACTGGCAATAGTGATTGCAGTGGATTGTATTTGCAAAGCCTCTACTTGTCTCCAGGACTATTTTGTAAACAGGTAAGTTACCCAGTCTCTCCACTACTAAATATGGAATGGCTTTCCATCAACCTCTAACTTGTGTGTCCCATGAACCTCAAGATTTCTCACAACAATTTTGTTGCCTCATTGCAAGTCTTGACAAGAAACTCAGACATCATATCACTGTGAATTTCTTTCAGAGTTCTTCTGGGCTGAAGGTGGAGCTAGGTGGTAAGCTTTCCTTATCTTCCCTCTCAGCCCAGAAATGTAATGGTAGTGGGTAGCTGCAGTCCCTCCACCTTCAGGAACTCCAAAACACAAATTAGTAAGTAGGCATTCTTCATACTCATTGGTTAATGAGGCAATGGCATATAAAGTTAGTGGCATGCTCCTGGTGGAATGGCGTGCCAGATGTTGGCTCCACTGTGATTTTGTTCTGATCTCAATCTACCTAACAAGCTTATCAGTGTGTGGTTGAATGTTCAGGTCCCAGGCCCCCCTTAGGGGTGGTAAAGGCATTGTTCTAGACTTCTTAATGCCAGCCAAAGCTAACATTTCTTTGAGCAGTGTACTGTCAGTGTCTCTGCTTTGGTCCAAATGGATCCCAGCAGGAAGTCCATATACTGAAAAATACTTATCCTCGTTATTTTAGCAACTGCAGATGCCTTTTGATTCCTGGCTGGGTATGCATATGCATACATTGTGAAGTGATCAATCATGACCAATTTGTAACTTGTGTTCTTGCTAACTTCTTCCAAAGATTAAAAAGTCGATGCAGACCAATTCTAAAATTTTGCTGGTGTTAATACTATCCAAATATGCAACACAAGTTAGTAATAGTTTTCTTCACTTTTTTTTTTTTTTTGGTGAGGCGATTGGGGTTAAGTGACTTGCCCAGGGTCACACAGCTAGTAAATCGTAGTTTTCTTTATACTAAGTGGACTCAAGTCCCACACTTCTTGATGACAGCTACAACCATCTTGGGCCAGTAAAATCTGTTTCTTACTAAATGTAAGGTCCTTTCTTGACTCCTATATCCAAAGTTATCACACAAAGCTTTCATGATCATAGACCGATATGCCACAACTGTTGCCTGGCACTTTGTGTGGTATCATTTACAGTCCCCTATCATACTCTGTCTCATGACTCCAACTATATCCTTCAGGTGCCCTTGAAGGGTCAGAACTTGAGCCCTTTGACATAACTTCCTCAGTTCTTAGCTTGTATTACTTCACACAGTCTGCCCTTGTCCATATGCTCTCTTCACCAGTAATCCACAGTCAACTGACATCAAAGGGCTTCTAGATGAAGAGAAGGCTGGGACTAAAGTGATGTCTGTGTAAATGGTAGAGAAGAGGCACTAGAATTCAGGAGATGTCATGGAGATAGAAATGACAACTGCTTGGGTACATGAATATCCATGAGGTAGAGTGAGGAGTTAAGGGTCATATTGATGTCATAATCCTGAATGAAAAGACAGATCATATTTCTGCTTTGTCTAAATTCTACAGTCTCTCAACTCTACAAGCCATACTTCTGATTCTTTATCTTGCCTTGTTCACATTGTGAATCTGTCCCCTACCAGCACAAGAACAGGGCACAGGGCAACAGGACAATTGCCTGCTGTGGTTGCCTCTTTTTAGGAAAGAGGGTAGGAGACAAGAGTTGGAATCTGGACCTCTGATTTCATCATTGTTGGGAATTTCCTGTATGAACATCCCCCTCCCCACCAATGAAGATCATCAACTAATTTCTAACTTCCAGTCTGAGAGAATTATTTAGGACACTGAGAGGCTGACTAAATTGCCCAGGGTCACAAAGTTAATATGCCATATACAGTATGTAAAAAAGGTCTTCCTAACCTCTAGCTACTGGGCCATTCTGCTTCTCTCATAGCTTTTTAGGAGGAAGAGAATAGGTTTCTTGGCTCCAGGCCAGAGATGAAGCAACTGTGCTTCACCTATTCTGTTCTTATCAGGTCTTCCCATCCAGGAGCCCTGGAACTTTAAAGAGATCTGGGCAGAGGAGGGGAGGCAGTCCCAGACCATTCCCCTGGGATCAGGGGTGATATACTTGAGTAGCTACAATCCTATCTGGGTCATGAAGGAAAAGTTTCCAGGGAGCCACCGTAAGTGTTCCTGAGAGGGAAGGAACACTGGTAGTGTTTGGCACCGGGGAGAAACAAGGGCTGCTCTGCATTTTTGTACTTTGGGCACAAGTTTCTCTTGCTAACCAGAATGCTGCCTGACAATCCTAATTGTTTTTCCCAATGGATGCCATGAGTACATGTTTCATTTTGTGCCTGGCTGAGTTGACTCTATGAAGACAAGCTTAACACCATTTTTTCCTTAACAATTTGACTGGCCCAATTTCCTTTTCAATGATTGTTTTCTCAACCTGCAAAATCCAGGATGTTTGTTCACTTCTGTACATGAAACCATAGAACATGAGAGCTAGCGGGGGCTAGCTGTGCTGGGAGAACCTGTGCTGGGAAACATTTTGTCCCCTTTCCAAGGTAGAATCAAAGCAAATTAAATTAAATTCCACAATCATTTATTAAGTGCCTACTATGTAGAAAGTCCTGGGCTAAATTCATAGCATTATAGATTTAGAGCTGGAAGGGGCCTGAGGCCTTCTAGTCCAACCTCTTCATTTGACAGGGAAACTGAAGCCCACAGACGACATGTGAGTTAGGATCAAAGGAGCTAGAGTAGACCTCAGGGGTTGAGTCCAACTCCCCCATTTTGCAGCTGAGAAAACTGATACTCAGGGAGGTCAAGTCACTTGCTAGATAGTAATCAACAGAGGCAAGATTTGAGCCCAGTTCCTATGACCATACTACTATGGTGTCTCCCTGCTGAGGGGTGGGGAGAGGATAGTTCAAAGTTTAGATGGGACCCTGCCCTTAGAGAGATAAGGTACACGTAGAGATAATTTCAATGCATTAATGGAGTCAGGATCTCATGGTTGGGGATTCCTCTCAAAGAGGAGTCAATATGGTGAAAATGGAGCCACAGTAGACAAGGCCTTGCCTTTGGGAAATTCATTTACTGCCCTGTAATCTGGATCAGTAACCAGTTAGCTCCTATTAGCAGTTTGTAGCCAATAGCAGTTGATAGCAATGGTGTCAACCCTGGAGCACCTAAGCAAAACCATGAAGGAGACATCCATCCCACCACTTCCACCACAAAGAAGCCCAAGGGAATGAAGAGCCCCTTCTGGACAGAATCATCCTTCCAGGGGTGTTAGGCAGCATAAGGGAGGAGGACTGACAAAAACAAGACCTTCAGCTGTGTAGAAAGTAAGGTCAAGAGGAATGGACACAAGCTGAGCAAATTCTCATCACCTACAAGCCTGTGAAGCTTCATCTCCCTTGAGTATTCCAGATTCCATTAATACAAGCATGATGGGTTTGGAAAAAAAGCCCAGTACTCAACATAATATGGTTGTCAGTGCAACACTCAGGTTTATCCATCAGTTATCTCTTGCTCTACCTCCATGACCTCCATCTCTTTCTCCAATTGTACATTTCCTGAATTCTATCCTCTTTATCACTTCCTCTCCACAAGTCACTATTGGAATATGCTGTACCTAAACTATGCTGTGGCCTCCTTCCTTACACTCACCATGTATCTTTCTACTGTACTTTGTGTCATCCACAGTTTTTATTATTCAGGGACTTTGGAGGCACATGATTCTCAGCTATACAGCAATTATGATCAACATGAAAGTGGTACCAACAAAATGTTGTGTGAAGAGGAAGGCTGATACTGACTGATGACATCAGAGAAGGCTTTGTGTAGCAGGTAGTCTTTGAGTTGGGCCTTAAGGGATAGGTAGACTTTCTTTTTTCTCTTTTATTAATCTTTTTCTCCTGAACTTTAAAAATACCAAATAAATTAGTATTTCCACATACATAATAGAATATATGAAATGGTCTGATATATACAGCTTATTTTTCCTTTTAACTATAAGTGCAACATGTGACTTTCAAAACTGTCCTCTTTGTGCTTCTTTCTGGCCTTCCTTCTGTTCTCTTCTGTGCGTTTAAATATGCTTCGGTGACTCCCTTTTCTTTCTTTCTTTTTTATTGGATACCCTATTCCTACATATCTCCCCTTCCACTCACCCTGAATTGGGAAAAGAAAAAAGAAAAACAAAACCAACCTCTATAACAAATACACATAGTCAAACAGAACAAATTCCTACATGGACCAAATCTAAAAGTTATGTCTCCTTCTACAACCTGAGTGATAGATTTCAAGAGTTAGAGGACATGGGTCAAGGATATGCTAAGTATAAGGGACTGTAAACAAAAGCACAGAGATATATGAAGCGAACTAATAATAAACCAGTTTGGATGGAGAACAGTATGTGGGCTCAGTATGATAAGATGGGATTTAATTAGGATAAAGTCTATACTTGGAGTAAAAAAAAATCAATCACAGAAGTAAAAGCTATAGAGCATGTGGCTAGTCAGCAGCTCATGTTAAAAGATCTGAGAGCTTTAGTGGATTGCAAGCTCAATATGATTCTGACATTATACAACATAGTGACATTCAGGCCTGTACCAGTGCCATGCAATTCTAAAAGCAACTTGTAGGGAATGGCAATGTGGTATAGTGTGGGGAGGCAGTGGGGGGAGTGGAAGAGAAACACTGAATCCTGAATCTGGAGCCAAAGGACCTGGGTTCAAATTTGTGCTCTTCTATTTACTACCCCTGTGTGGTGCGGTGGATAGAGTATCAGGCCCCGGGTCAGGAAGACTTAAATCTTGGTGAGTTCAAATTCAGACTCAAACACTTCCCAGGTGTGTGAACCTGCGTAAGTTACTTAACCCTATTTATTTCAGTTTACTCATTTTTTTTTTGGTGGAGCAATAAGGGTTAAGTGACTTGCCCAGGGTCACACAGCTAGTAAGTGTCAAGTGTCTAAGGCCAGATTTGAATTCTAAATCCAGGGCCGGTGGTTTATCCACTTTGCCACCTAGCTGGCCCCTAGTTTACTCATTTGTAAAATAATCTGGAGAAGGAAATGACAAACCACTCATATCTCTGTCAAGAAAACCCCTGATGGGGTCATGAAGAGTCAGATACAACTGAAAAAAATCTGATCTTGAGCAAGTTCCTTCACCTCTCTGGTCTTCAGCTTCCTCCTCTGTAAAACAAAGGCTTTGGACCTGATCACTGCTAAAATCCCTTCTAGCTCAAAAACTCTAATGCAATGAAGTCACAAATGAAGTTTGAGTTCTTCCTGAGGTGAGGCATACCAGCCATCCTGAAATCTTGGCATTGAATAATGACCTGCAGGGGGCAGCAAGGCAAAGGTTGACACTCTCTTGGCAAGCCTGGCAGAGTAAAAAAGCAGATTCAAGATTTTGTGGCAGCTCGCCCCATCATACTCCTGAAAACAAAGGGCTGCCTTTATCAGAATTTGGGGCTTGTTTTCTATTTTGTTCACCTGACAACTATTTCAATAAATCTTAATTGAGGCCATGTCTATTGAAGGAAAATGCATTGTGATATTGAAATAGACCATTTTGAACAGAACTGTACCCTGCGAGCTTTTTGCCCAGGGCATGCAGTACAAAATGTGCCCAGAGAAAATGACATAAGACGTTCCCTCAAATAATTTTTAAGATAAATTCAGTTTCATGGGGATTAGGAGGTGGGAGAGACACCAGGATACCAGGAGACCACTGCTTTGGAGGCAACAGAATGGTACAGGTGAGAACAGTGCCCCAGTTACTCCACCCTAGTTACAGATCTTGTTTTCTCCAAATATAGACACTGGAGGTATCCATAAGGCAGTTGGTGGTGCAGGGGATAGAGCACTGGCCCTGGAGCAAGGAAGACTTAAATTCAAATATTGCCTCAGCCACTAGCTATATGATTCTGGGCAAATGAACCTCATTTGCCTCAGTTTCCTCAACTGTAAAATGGAGATAATAACATTTATTGCCCAGGGTTGTGAGGATCAAATGAGATAATATTTGTAAAAGTGTTTATCACAGGGGTGGCTAGGTAGCACAGTGGATAGAGCATTGGCCCTAGAGTCAGGAGGACCTGAGTTCAAACCCGGCCTCAGACACTTAACATTTACTAGTTGTGTGACCCTGGGCAAGTCACTTAACTCTAATTGCCTCACCAAAAAAAAGTGCTTATCACAGTGCCTGGCACATAGTAGGCACCATATAAATTCTTATTTCTTCTGGAAGCAGAGAGCCAAGAATAAGTTAGCCAACACTTTCTTCGTGACAAGCATCTTTCCCAGCTTTAGGCCCCAACAAATTTTTACATTATTAGAATGATCAGTTCATCAAAGGAGGTTCCTAACTGTTCTACTGTGAGGAGGATATAAGATTTAGCAGTAATTCTATGCTGAATACTTTGGGACTTTGATGGGATCACAGAATCTGAGAGAAGACATCTACTCTAACTTGTGTCTGAGCAAAAATTCCCTTTACAAACTCCCCAGTGGAGGTCTCTCAAGCCCCTGCCCGAAGCCTTACAATGAGGAATGACCCACCACCTCCTGAAGCAGCTGTTCCCACTTTGGGACAGTCCTGTTCTAATGTGCCAGGAACTGTCCTAAGGTCTGTGAATACAATCAATCAGTAAGCAATTAGTGCCAGGCACTATGCTAGGCCCTAGGGTTACAAAAAGAGGCAAAAGATAGTTCCTGTCATCAAGGAGCTTACAATCCAAGGAGGAAGATAACATATAAAAGAGAGCTGAAAAGAAGGGGATGGGAAGAAAGTCAGGAACTAAACCAGTTTAGAAGTGAGCTTGGCTGGAATAGGGGTACTCCCTCAAATGGAGATTCCAGAGAGGAACTCATCAGTCAAAAGGGATGTGAGCCCTGGTGGGTCCCTACAAATTGGAAAGGCTTCAGAAGAAGTGGCCTAGTAAAGTATGGAGAGAAAAAAGACTCCTGCTTTTCTCCTCTTGTTCAGTGCTGGGCCTAGATCCTTGTCCTTCGGCACTTTCTGTCCCAGATATACATACTGCCGGACAGACTCCAGAGTAAGGATTCTCGTCTTTTGGTGTGGCCCAGACCCCTTTGTCAGTCTGTCAAAGTTCACAGAATCCTATTCAGAATTGTGATTTTACATGCATTAAATAAAATGCAAGCAATTACAAAGGAAACCAATTGTAATGAAATGCAGTTTGTATTTATTTAGTTTACAGTTATATCTCACAGTTTAATTCACGTGTTTTAAGTTCATTTTTTTGAGGGGCAATGAGGGTTAAGTGACTTGCCCAGGGTCACACAGCTAGTAAGTGTCAAGTATCTGAGTCTGGATTTGAACTCAGGTCCTCCTGAATCCAGGGCAGGTGCTTTATCTACTGCGCCACCTAGCTGCCCCCTTAAGTTCATATTTTAAAATACATCTTTTTTAAAGTTCACATACCCCAAGTGAAGAATTCCTGTTTTATAGGGTGATCACTCAGTTGTATGGTGAAATCTGGACATTCTGGGTCTCTTTGATCTTTCCCATGTGGATGGACAGGCCAAACTCTTTTGTGTGATTACAAATCTTTCCAGGAGGTTCTATAAGGTCTTGGAGCCTTATGTGAACAATGCAACATCACCCACAAATAAAGACATCTCAAAGACCTTATAATCCAACAGGAAATTTCATATTGACTTGTGGGTTATGTGCTGGCAAGAAATAACAATAAGATACAAGTTTCCCAAAGGGCCGTTGCAAACTGGTGGCCTTCCTTAGCAGGCTGAACGAAGAACAAAGAAAATGATTGCACCACCTGCACCACCCTCCTGTTCAAAAAAAGATGAAGCTACAGAATACAAAAGTATAGTTTATATTTTTAGAGTTCATACAACCACAGAATCAAAAAGCTCCCTCACAGGGCATCTAGTCTGTTAACCTGGAAATTAAGGAAACAATCAATATAGGAGAAAACAAGGTCTTTCTTTAATCGGGGCAGAAGAGCTATAGCTCGTGGTATAAGCAAAGCAAGAAGCTAGGAATACCTAAAGATGGGAACCAAGGACAGGGTTTTTATGGGGTAACAGAACCAAAAGGAACCAAAAGACTGCTTCAGAGTCTTGAATGGAAACTGCTAACTACTTAATGTAAATGAACCTTTAACAAAAGAAACAATAAATACTACTAACTCTAAATAGAAACTACTTAATGTAGGTGGACCCTTTTATGGAATAACAAAGTCCAGGGAGTAAGGTGGGGAACATGGGAGGAGATAGTTTGCTAGGGGGGAGGTGGGGGAGGTCCATAAGTGAGATCAAGAGTCTGGAATTGACAAAGATTGGTTAGTCCCAGACAATTCACTGGCCTGGGAAGGGGACTGGGTGGGGAATCAGCCAGTTCTCAGTAAATTTGTAGTTATCAAATCCATTCATGAAACCTTTCTGTGACCATCTCCAACGATGGGGAGCTCACTATTTCTCAAACGAGCCCTTTCCGCTTTGGGACAGCTGTAATTGTGAGATCTTTCCAAATAGCAAGCTGAATTCTACAACTTGCACCAATTACTCTTGGTTATGAAGGATCCTGGGATATTTAATCTGGAGAAGATAAGATTTAGGAGGGGCATGGCAGCCTTTTTCAAGGATTTGAAGAGCTTTCCTGAAAAAGAGGGAATAAGCACCGGCTCTGGATTCAGGAGGACCTGAGTTCAAATCTGACTTCAGACACTTGACACTTACTAGCTGTGTGACCCTGGGCAAGTCACTTAATCCAAATTGCCTCACTTAAAAAAAAAGAGGGAATAGACTAATTTTGTTTAGCCCCAAAGGGCAGAACTTGGAACACTGAATGGAAGTTGAAGAAGGGAAGATTTAGGTTTGATGCCCAGTGGGAATAAACAAACTTCTGAGCTATTAGAATTGCCACAGGGGGCAGCTAGGTGGAGAAGTAGATAAAGCACCACCGGAATTCAGGAGGACCTGATTTCAAATCTGGCCTCAGACACTTGACACTTACTAGCTGTATGACCCTGGGCAAGTCACTTAACCCTCACTGCTCTGCCCCCCCCAAAAAGAATTGCCACTAAATAGAATGGGCTGCCTCAGGAGGTAATGGGTTCCCCTTCATTAAAGTTCTTCAAGTAGAATCTGGATAACCTTCTGTTGGGTATGGGTTGAACTAAATGGCTTCTGATGTCCCTTCCAACTCTGAGGTCTTGTGACTCTTTTAATTCTTTCTTCCATTTCAAAGGCAATTCTCCTCAGCTGAAAAAAACAGAAGCAAATTAAGAGTTGAGTGGTTCTGCCTTCTCTTCATTTTCTGTTATCCTTCAATTCAATGAAACGATCATTTATTAAGTACCTATTATGTGTCAGGCTATAGCATTCTCTGACTTGTAGGCATACAAGATCACCAAAAGAATACTGGTATTAAAAAGATGGACCTTGCATAGTGAAGTGAGCAGAACCAGGAGAACATTGTACACTGTAACAGCAATACTGTTCAGTGATCGAGTGTGATGGACTTAGCTATTCTCAGCAACACCATGATCCAGGACATTCCCAAAGGACTAGTGATGAAACATACTATCTGCCTCCAGAGAAAGAACTGATATTGTTTGAATACAGACTGAAGCATGCTATTTTTCACTTTCTTTCATTTTTTCTTTTAGTCATCTTCTTGTACAAAATGACTAATGAGGAAATGTTTTATATAATTGCACATGTATAACCTATATCTGACTTTTTACTGTCTCAGGAGGGGTTAGGGGAGGGAGGAAAGCATATAATTTGGAACCCAAAGGTTTAAATAAAAATATATAAAAAAAGATGGACCTTTGTTTCTGGATGAATTTTAGGATCATTAGAGTAGCTTTGTTATTATAATTGTCCATCTCCAGTGTCTGTCCAAGTTACCCACAAATACACACACACACACACACACACACACATGCTTGAATGAGCCCAATAGGTTGTCCATCTAATTGTGTTGGGCAATAAGCGCTATTCATCCACTTTGTTCTTTCTGTTTGGTTGGTTAGGTTAAACTCTTTTGCATGATTGTGGATTTCTGCCAGGAGGCTCTGCTATTTTTTTGCTGCTCAGTGCAACCAGTACTACAATGTCATCTGCATAAAGGGACTTCTAGAGACCTTTAACATTTATGGAAAATCCCTTTTCAACTTGAATCTTGTGCTAGATTTCCACAATAGCATTATACTTTTTGCAGAACTTAAAACCAGTATCACTCAGAGGGCAAAAGAGAGACAAATGGTGAGTATAAGGAGGCAGTCACAGATATCAAATAAGGAATTACAAAGAAAAACCAGAGTCAAATAAGTTATCAAAGAAACTGAAAAAGATCAATCTGAGAAGTAGTGAGAGTAAAAGACAACTGATGGATAACTCATGTGCTCCACTAATATCATCATGATGACAGGAAAAAGCAAAGAAGACCATCTCCCCAACTCTGATACACAGGGTGGGCCCTGGGTAACAAACTCATGGAAGGATATGGTTGAGTCATCCAAGATAGGTGGGAATGGAGGGTTGCAATCTGTATCAGTGGAGGGAATATCCATACTATTGAGAACATCTCTATTTTAATATATGTCAGGTACTATACTAGGGGATTCAGAAATAGGCACAGTTATGGCATTCAAAGAGCTTATATTCTATTGGATTAATTAACTCCGAACAGCATAATGGTCCTATACCCTCTTTGATCTTGTTTTCCTAGAGATTTCATTTTTAATGGAACCTGTGATTTTATCAGTGATAGGGTTCCTGGTGAGGAACATTCTCTACCAATATAGCTTCCAAAAAGAAAAAAACTGCAAATACTTTATGGAGGATTTATAGGCTAGACAAGAGTCATGCAAAATAAGATGACCCAAAATGAGTAAGTGGTTCACCTACAGAGAACCCTCTCCCATGAAGCTGTGGGTTTATTAAGGTACCCAGTCATACTGCAGTCAACTGTTATATTTGAATTTGGTCTTTTTTGTGCTAATTCTTAGTGTCATAGCCATTGAGAACCAGAAGGGATCTTAGAAAACATCTACTAAGAAGCAGTGTGTGTGTGTGTGTGTGTGTGTGTGTGTGTGTGTGATATTGTCACTGTTTAGTCATTTTGAGTTGTATCCAATTCTTTGTGACCCCATTTGGGGTTTTTTTTGGCACAGATACTGGAGTATTTTGCTGTGTCCTCCAGCTCATTTTACAGATGAGGAAACTGAGGCAAACAGGGTGAAGTGACTTGCCCAGGGTCACACAGCTAGGAAGTGGCTAAGGCTAGATTTGAATTCAGGAATATGAGTCCTCCTGACTCCAGGCCTAGTGCCCTATCCACTGTGTCACATGTGTATATATAGAAAGATGTATACATATACATATACATGTTGTCTCCCCTGTCTAGACTATAAGATCCTTAAGGGTAATGACTGTTTTAATTTTGTATTCCCAGTATATAGGGCAGTGCTTGGCACATAATAGGTACTTAATTAATGCTGGCTACTTGATCTGTGTGGAGAGGTGGGAGAGACATAGTGGTCAATCCTCCATAGGAGGTCAGAAAACATTCAGTCAGTTTCAAAATGCTATCAAACAAATGCAAGTCCTATCTATTTGTGCTGTTTGTGTTGGCATCCTCTATCCACTTTTCCATCTCTTCAGGTGCATTGCCCTTTATCAGCAAACTCTCCTGCTTGAATTGGAGGCAGGGGAACATTGGGTATCTCTCAGTGCCCTTGAGAAACAGTTCAGCTGGTCCAGCCTTAAACAGTGAGCAAATACACCTATGAACCAACAAGGAGGTTTGCCCACACGCTTCAGGATGGGGGCCCTGCCAGCCATAAGCTAGGCATGTCCCCTCCCACCCCCCTGAACTTGGCTGTCATGGAAGGTGCCCTGGATCTAGTCACAAGACCTGGCTGCAGGTCTCAGCTCTGTCACTGTAGTCCAGGGGGGCCTTGAAGCTGGCCCCACACTGAGGAGACCATTGATCCACTAAAGCACCTAATAATTCATTGACTATCATAGGATTCCAGATTTAGAAATCAAAAGAAAGATACCTTAGAGGTCTTCTACTCCCTAGCCTCTTCAACTGTGGGTCACGACCCCATATAGAGTCACATAACTGAATGTGGGGGTCATGAAAAATTTGGCAACAGTAAAAGGTTTTATATATATATATATATATATATATATATATATATATATATATCTTTATTCCCGAGGTCATGTCAAAATTTCTTGGGCAAAAAGGGCCACATATGGAAAAAGTTTAGGAAGCCCTGTTCTAATCCAATACCATCATCTGACAGAGGAAGAAATTGAGGCCCACAAAGCTGAAGTGACTTGCCAAGGTCACTCAGGTAGAGTCAAAGTGAGATAAAAACCCAGTTCCTCAGATTCTAAATCCACTCTGCATCATAATTATTTAAAGCTAGAAGGGATTTGTTCAAGGTCATATGTTTGGATTGTAAAGAAAATGGTTTGGGGGATAGGGGGAGCCAAGGGGCATGAAGGAAGGGTGGAACTGAGGTTTTCATCACACTGCCCCATCAGAGTGGTATCTACCAGCTATTAGACCCTGGGCAACTTCAACTTCCCCAAGCCTCAGTTTCCTTACCTGTCAGATGGATATAGCCATTTCCATCTGGGAGCCTGTGGATTATAGTAGAATAGCATACTTGGCTAGGAGTCCAGAAACCTAGCTCTGCCACCGTCTGGCTGTGTGATATTGAGCAAGTCTTTTCCTGTTTCTGGGCTTCTGTTCCCCTTTACATAAAGAGAGGAGGTAGGACAAAATAACGGGTGAGCAGCCTGACTCACCTCCCTTGAGAGTGGGGAGATGCTGGTGGATAATGGGTGCGAAAGTACTTTATACAGGAAAATTATGTCAACTGTGGTAGAGAATAATGCCAAGCACAAAGAATGAGCTGCTAATGGTAGAATCCCAGCCACTGCAGTGCACCTTCCCGAACAGCCCAGCTCATACCCCTGGCCCAATGACTAGCTAGGAGCTGGTTTCAGGCTGTGGGAGGGTTCAGAGAGAAAACCTGGAAGAACATGGAATGTCACAAACCTCTTTGGCTCAACAATCCCCACATTCCCTTGGTGTTCTCCTGAGAATAGTGGCAAAGCCAGTGAGTCCAAGATGGCCATGGCGGGTCCTTTCTCTACCTTAACAGGCTAGAGGCCAAATCCCAGGGTACAGCAGTTTTAACTATTTACCAGAAGCAAATACATCTTCCTTTGCACTTTGGAACCCTCTTTCAGCTTTCCTCCTTGCACAATCAACAAGCAAAGGTTGTGTGCTGCTGCCTGAACATGACTGACTTACCGCTCCTCCTGATCATTTGCTGTTTGGGATATCTTTTTGGTGCTGAAGGTGCAGGTTGGTGTCTTGTTCAATATCTTTTGGCCACAGTAATAAAAGAATAGCTGGAGGTCCTTCCTGCTACTTGGTCAGGATGCCAGGAAAAAAAAAATCCACCAAGGTCGCACGTGACTTGGTGGGTTCCAACTTCTTCTGTTGTTAGGGCTCTGTTACTCAATAATTTATATCAATTCTGACCATCCAGAAAAATCTCACGATTCTCTTAGATGCTACAAGTTTCATGGACTGCTTAAGCTCGAGTAGACCTTAAAAATCATCTAGCCAAATCCCCTTAAGTGGCAGAGGTAGAAACTGAGGCCCAGAGAGAGTGGAAAGAGTGTTGGATTGGGTGTCAGAATTCCTGGGGTCAAGTCCTAGCTTTGTAGCCTTCTTGTATGTAATACCTCTTCTCTCTCTGGACCTCACTTTCCATTTCTGTCAAATAAGGTGGTTAGACTAGGTGATCTCTAAGCCTCCTTACAGCTCAAATGTTCCAGGATTCTGAGACTCACCTTAGGACTCCAGACTTTAGGCCCAATACTCTTTTCCATAGGCCCATGCAGACTCTCTCTTTTGATTAGGCCTTGGAAACAAGATGCCTCTTACCTTCAATAATTCAATTTAATAAGCAAGTATTTATTACCTACTATGTGCCAGGCACTGTGCAAAGCCCTAAGGATACAAAAAGAGGAAAAGGCCAGTCCCTGCCTTCAAGGACCTTACAATCCTTTGGATTACCTGTCATTTCCTAAATAGAAAAAGGTTGTTTTGTTGTTGTTTTTTAGTTGTGCCTGACTCTTTCAGACCCCATTTGGGGTTTTCTCAGCAAAGAAACTGGAATAGTTTGCTGATCCCTTCTCCAAATCCCACCTACCATGCACTTATTTTACTTTACTTATCTGAATATAAGCTATTTCCCCCCTATAGACTGTAAGCTCCCTGAAGTCAGGGACCATTGTGTTTTTGTCTTTGTATCCCCAGTGCCCAGCAAAGCACCTGCTACATTGCAGATAATTTGGCAAATGCTTGCTGAATCAAATTGAACCTTATAGATGAGGAAACCAAGGGTCAGGGACCCACCATTAGTAAGTGTCAGAAGCAGGACTCGAACACAGCTCTTCTTGACTCCAAGCCCAGCAAGCTCTCTACTACTAGGCCATGGTGGTTCTCCTACATTGCCCTTTCAGAACAGCCAGGTGAAGCCAGAGCCACCATGCCAACTTGCTGTCTACCGTTTACAGACAAACCTTTCCACCTTGCAAAGTTATCCAAGGTATTTGAAAGGTGAACAGCTCCGCCAGGTCTAATTGCCTTGCTACTATTTTAAGAATCTATCTTTTTCACTTGGAGTTTGTAGGTTGCAGTGCGACCATTTAACTTTTCATTAGAACACTGGGATTTATCAGCAAACCCTATCGCCATTGTCACTGCTAGAAAGGAAGGGCTTTTATCTGTCTCTGTGCTCTTGGAGTTGATATTTTAGGATTCTTTGAACTCAATAGAGATCTCTAGGGAAGGAAAGCAAGACTGAGAACTTGCTTAGGAGTTGGAGCATATTTTTACTGGGATATTGACAAGCTAGATCATGTCCAGGGGAGGGTGATCAAGGCCCATAAAGAGAATGGAGGGCATTTTATTCAGGGACCTAGTGGAAAGGTTTACAGGCTTAGAGTCAATTCCATTCAAAAAGTAATTATTAAGTATACATTTCATTTCATTGACTTAGTGCTAGAGGGGAACCCTATAGATCATCTGGTTTTGTTGTTGTTGTTTGTCCTTCATTCTCAAAGAGGACCATGACAATGGAGTGATGTCATGATTTGCAGTGAATTGGATTTAAGTGAGGGAGGGCCATCTAGGTCCAGTGGCAAAATATACATCAGTATGACTGGGGATGGCCCCAGACATTTAAGGCAATTGGGGTTAAGTGACTTTCCCAGGGTCATACAGCTAGTAAGTGTAAGAGGAGAGATTTGAACTCAGGTCCTCCCAACTTCAGGGCCAGTGCTGTATCCAGTGCACCACCTAGCTGCCCCCATCTGGTTTTATAGATATGAAAACTGAGGCCTAGAGAGGGGAAGTGGCTTAAATAACATTACTACCATACACAGCAAGTAAGGGAGCCAGGATTCTAGCCCAGGTCTTCTGATTCTAATCTATCACTCTTTTCCACCCGGTTCTAGGGATAAAAAGATGAGACGAGATGAAAACCAGTTCCTGCCTTCAAAGGGCTTATATACTATGAAGAGGTACTACCCAGATGCATATTAGTAAGTGCAGGATAGTTTGAGAAGGGAGAGAGGACTAACAATAAGGGGAATCAGGGAAGGTTTCCTGTAGTAGGGGGCAACTGAGTGGAGGATTGAAGGAAGCAAGAGCTTCTAAGAAGTGGAGATGAGAAGGGAATGCCTTCCAGGCATTTGGACTAGTCAATGCAGAGATGTGAAGGTTGGGGACAGACTTACCTAATGCATGCTCATTTTTTTCAGTCTTTTATTTTTATTGCATGTATTTTTTTTAAAAAATGTATGTTTCGGGGGCAGCTAGGTGGCACAGTGGACAAAGCACTGGCCTTGGATTCAGGAGGACCTGAGTTCAAATCCAGCCTCGGACACTTGACACTTAACTTGCTGTGTGACCCTGGGTAAGTCACTTAACCCTCATTGCCCTGCAAAAACAAAACAAATGTGTGTTTCTCCTTAAGTAACAGATCGTGGGGTTTTTTTCAAGGTGGAGATAAAATGCCAACTTTGTGGACTTTAGTAAGAGAGCCTGGAACATAGAGTTCAAGAAAGGTAGAAATGGGAAGTCTGGAACAATAGGTTGGACTCTCCATGGAGGGCTTTAAGTACTATGCTGAGGAATTTGTATTTTACCCTAGAGAAAGGAGGGAGCCACCAAAGATGTTTGAGCAGGGGAGAAGCATATTCAGACTTATGACTTAGAAAGATGATTTTAGCAATTACATGAAGGATGGATGGGAGAGGAGAAAAGGTAAAAATGGAAGCCCACATAGGAGGGCATTGTGTTAGTCTGAGTGAGAAGTGAAGAGAACCAAATCTAAGATGGAGAGAAGGGATGAATGAGAACAATGTTGTGAAGATAGAACTGACAAGACTTTGCAACTAATTGGCAAGATGAAGATGGTGAGTGGAAGGACTGTGGTACCCTTAACAGAAATGGGGATGCTTGGAGAAGGGGCAGGTTTAAGGGGGGAAATGATAAGTTACATTTTAGTCGTGCTGAGCATGAGAGGGTCTTCAGATGGAAATGGCTACTAGTCAGCTGGTGGTGATGGATAGGTGATGAGGAGAGAGATTAGGACTGGATATGGAACTTTGGAAGTCACCTGAATAGAAAAGATTACTGAACCAATGGAAGCTTATGAGAGGGGGGAACGGGAGAAGGAAAAAGAAGAGGAGGAGGAGGAGGAAGATGGAGCTGAAGGTGAAAATAAGAGAGCCCAGCACAAAGCCTTGGGGGCATAGACAATGGGAGATGGAATGTGGTTGATAATCCAGGAAAAGAGGGTGAGAAGGAAGGGACAAACAAATAGGAGAACCAGGAAAGAGAAGTAGTGTCATAAAAACCAAGGGACAATAGGAAGAAGGAGACGGCTAACAGTAGAAAAAGTTGTAGAGAGGTCAGGAGTAGGAGAGGGCATCATATTTAACAGGTAGCTTTAGAGGCAAAGTAAAACACTTAAATGGTGCTTTCCAGGGATCAGCAAATGAGGGAGAAGGGAGAAAGAAGAGACGATGGGAGTCAAAGAAACTGGGATGTTTAGTCTGGGGGAAAAGAAAATTAAGGGTTCTGGTTGTTGTTCAGTCATTTTTCAGTCGTGTCCAACAATTTGTGACCCCATTTAGGGTTTTCCTGGCAGACACTGGAGTGGTTTGCCATTTTCTTTTCTAGATTATTTTACAGATGAGGAAACTGACTTGCCCAGGATCACACAGCTAAGTAAGTGTCTGAGGCCAGATTTGAACTCAGGTATTCCTGACTCCAGGCCTAGCACTCTATCCACTGCAGCATCACCTAGCCGCCCCAAGAGTCATGATAATTGTCATCACAGAGCTAAGGATTGTCTTACAAGGAATTATATTTACTAACAAAGGTATTATTACACTTATTCTGGTTGGTCCTGGAGGCAGAAGTAAGGGAAAGGGGTGGAAATTCTAGCGAAGGAGATTTCAGTCCAGTATATCAAAGAAATATCTTAGAGAGCCATTAAAAATGGAATTAATATTCTTGTAATGTAGGGCAGCTAGGTGGCACAGTGCAGGGCCTTGACTCAAAAAGACATCTTCAAAAGTTCAAATTCAGCCTTAGGTACTTACTAGCTGTATGTGGGCAAGTGACTTGACACTGTTTGCCTCAGTTTCCTCATCTATAAAATGAGCTGGAGAAGGAAATGGCAAACTGCTCCAGTATTTTTGCCAAGAAAGTCCCAAATAGGGTCAAGCAGAGTTGGACACAACTATGCTGACTGAACAATAAAAATCTTGTGAGGTAGAGAACTCCCTGTCACTAGAGGGCTTCAAGAGAAAACCAGTTACTGAGGATTTTGTGGAGGCAATTCATACTCAAGGTGGTAGTTAAGGTTAGGTGACCTTTGTGATCCCTCCCAACCATACCATTACATTATTCTATGATACCTTCCTTTCTATGAATGATTGATTAAAACTGTTATATTTCTGTGGATGGTAGATTTAAAGATTACTGCATCAAATTGGAAGTATAGTAAGCCTGATCAACATCATCTATTCTGAGATATTGCACTTATGGTAGTCAGGGTCCCACAACCTCTGACACTGGCTGGCCCAAGAGAATAGGGATGGACACGGGTGACATGATGCAGTTGTTGCTAAGATCATCATACAGCATTTTCACTACCCAGAAGCCCTTTGGTGGATTTTGTGCCTAAGACCTCAAGCACCACAACAATACTATCTTTTCCCCAGAGAGGAACTCAGCACACAGAAACACCAACAGAGATACTCAGGGAAGGCTACGCAAGTAATGAGATACCACAGAGCTTCTGTGTCTGTCATCTAGCACTTGCATTCTCCTACGTTCTAAAATATACAACTCAATTCCCACAGTGTAAGGAGCCAGACTAAAATGAGGCCAGGGGCTTAGGTTCCCCCTGCTTTCATCTTTGTGCAGATGGGGCGTCTAATGGGAGAGGTACTGGTACCCTCCTTCGGGCTATTTAAGAGGCAACTTCCTTCCTACTCCAAAGATCAACTGACCCATTTCTCAGATTGTGGCAACAGTTAGAGTTCATATAAGGAATCCCCAAAATGCCTTGGAGGTTCACCTGATGGGCTTCTAGCCTTTTCAGATGCTTTATTCTTGTGAAGAACTAGGGTCTTACCTCCAGGCATCTTCTAGAATTCAAGATGTCAATTATATGTATTTTAAATTACCCATATCCTCTATGGGTATAGTCTTCCTCTGATGCTTCATTGGGATGTGTAAGGGCAGACACAGGGGGTGGAAGTGGGGTGGGTTGCCAACCTAAAAATGCTTCTAGTGTGACTCCAGGTAAGCCATGGACTATATATCTTTCATCTGGGGGTCAAGTCAATTCAACAAGGATTTATTAAGCACCTTGCAAAGTACTGGGGGACAAAGAGAAAAATAAAAGTCTTTACCCTCAGAAAGCTTACATTCTCCTAGGGAGAAATCAAGGCATCCACATATAAGCCATTACACAAAATAAACAAATTAATTGCAGGAGAAAAGATTCCAAGAGACAGAGATGAGAAGGGAGATCATTTCAGGCAGGGGATAAAGCCTGTGCAAAAGCAGGGAGGTGGGAGATGGAATAGAGTTGCTGAGGAAGAAGTAATCTAGTTTAGCTAGAACATAGATCATGTGAACAGGAGTAATATTCTGGAGTAAGGTCCTAGAAAGATGGGTTATGAAACCCTGTGAAGAGCTTTGAATGTCAATTAGAGAAATTTTAATTTTATCCTAGCAGCAATAGGGAGCTACTGATATCTGTTGAGCATGGAAGTGGCATGGTCAGACCTGCATTCGTGAAATATCAATTGGGTAGCTGCATGGAAGATGAATTTGGAAGAGTCCCAATCTGCCTTCACTGAGGACCATCCCCAGAGGATCGAGTAGTAGATAATGAATGGTTTCAGCCACAGCAACTCATGCATTCCATTTACTAAGAGGATCAGAGTCTGGATCCGTGACAATAGCACCCACATCCAGGAAATCTTTGTGTCTCAGTGTCTCAACATTTATTCAAGTCTCATTTCCTTAACTAAGACTAAAGGGATCTCAGCCCTCCAAAGCTGTCAAAATATAGATAGTTCCTGAGACCTGGAGGAGTGCTTGGGGTATCTGGATGCAAGGAAACTTCTCTGCTAAAAACATTGGCAAGAGTGGGGCAGTTAGGTGGCACAGTGGATAAAGCACTGGCCCTGGATTCAGGAGGTACCTGAGTTCAAATATGGCCTCAGACACTTGACAGTTACTAGATGTGTGACCCTGGGCAAGTCACTTAACCCTCATTGCCCAGGAAAAAGAAAAAGAAAAAAAGACATTGGCAAGAGTGACAAGGGTCTTATCTGAAGCTCAACCTCCACCAAGAAACCGTCATTTCTGGACTAAGTGAACAAAACTTTTGGGCCACTGCTTTCTGAAAGGACAATGTGATCTTCCTAAATCTCTGGTCTGACCATGTTGTTCCCCCCTTCTCAAACTCCAGTGGCTCCCTATTACCTCCAGGATAAAATATAAAAAATCTACTTGGCATTCAAAGCCTTTTGTAATCTGACCCCCCCCACACACACACACATCTTCACCTTTCTAGTCTTCTGATATCTTCTACCCCCCATAGCCACTTCTCTCCGGTGACATTGGCTTCCTCGCTAATGCTCAAACAATACACTCCATCTTTAGACTTGAGATTTCCATTAGACAGGCCTGGAATTCTCTCTCTCTCCTCACCTCTGTCTCCTGGCTTCCTTCAAGTCTCAGATAAAATCCCATTTTCTATAAGAAATCTTTTCCAATCCCCCTTAATTCTAATGCCTTCCCTCTGTTGAATATTTCCTATTTATCCTGTATATAGTCTGTTTGTATATAGTTGTTTGTACATTGTCTCCCCTATTACGTTTTAAGATCCTTGAGCAAAGGTATCATCTTTCGCCTTTCTTTGTATCCTCAGTGTTGGCACAATGACTGACTTCAACTCAGTAGATTGCCTTAAGGTTCTGTTGAGTCCTGATTTAAGGATTTCTTTTTAACCTCTTGCAAAACCAAGAAAGTCTAGTGGTCTTTTAGCACTATAAAGACTCTGGTTTAAAAAAAACAAATTTGAATTCCCAAAGATGGGTCTCTTAGCTTCCCATGGGAAGGCCCTCATCCTGGGCTTTGATGGCAAATTACCTTGGGGCTCGTCTAGCCTGAAAGTAAAGTTATTCTTTGGACTATTCTTTCCTGATCTTGATTTTCTTTTGCTGATAGTGTGTTTATTGACTTTAATTTCAGTTTTTCTTGACCGTGAAAATGCCTCCAAGATACTTAGTCGACCAAAGAGGTATAACTCAGGAAAACTGGAAGAATTTGTTAGAGGAAACCTTGAAAGAGAATGCGTTGAAGAAAAATGTAGTTTTGAAGAAGCCAGAGAAGTTTTTGAAAACACAGAAAAGGCAGTAAGTATTTCCCACTACCATCCTCTTCACATTCCTCATTATGTTGTGCAATGGTTCCAAGGTTCTCAAAGGTTCTGCCAGTAGAATGTGAGCCCTGGTGGGTGCCAACAAAGTGGAAAGGCTTCAGAAGAAACAGCCTACTAAAGTATGGAGACAAAAGACTCCTTGTTGTATGGTTGGCCCACAAATGAAGGATTGGAGGGGAAGAGTAGGAACACAGCAACTCACTAAAACAACTTAACAGAAGGGGTTCCAATCTGTGTTGATAAAAGCACAAATCTGTAAAAGTGATGGGTATGAGAACAGCTTAATAACCACATACCTGGGCAATGTAGATGATAGAATATGATGGATTTTGAATGTGATTGATTTCTTAGGATATGAGAAAGTGATTATATTTTAAACCATTTTTCTAAAAATTCACTATTCATGATCTCAAAGAGCAGGCAGTGAAATCTACTTCACCAGGGGTATACTGGTAAATGTTTAACAATCACATCTCTGCGGGGGAAAAGTGTGTGTTCAGCACACTTTTATATTTAATCTCATTAGAAACATTTTCTCTGTCACTTTCTTGAGCCTAAAAAATCAACAAAAGAACAAATTAAGCCCTGATTTGTAGTTTTATGATTTCCAAGGTACCAATTTAAGAATCTCTTCTCCAGATCTGGTATAATCTGGCTCCAGCTTTTCTTCCAGAGGTTAGAATTACATACATTATCAGACATGGTCCCTGCATCAGTAATCAGTTTGCGTAGATGCTTTTCTTTATTACAAGGGAGGGCAACATTCCATTTGAGGAATATATCCAGAAATGAATGCAATTTAGAAAACAAAGGCATCAATGAAAGTTAGTTTTAAATATATAAATAGATAAGTGGTATCACTATTCATTTTCTTCTATTGCTTTCTCTTTTCTTCATAGACTGAATTTTGGAAGGAGTATGTGGGTAAGTATTGATTTCATCTCACTGTAAACAGATAGGACATATATAAATGCCATCTGTCAAAAGGGATGCTGAGGGGCAGCTAGGTGGATAAAACACTGGCCCTGTATTCAAGAGGACCTGAGTTCAGATCTGGCCTCAGACACTTAACACTTACTAGCTGTGTAACCTTGGGCAAGTCACTTAACCCTCATTGCCTTGCAAAAAAAAGGATGCTGACCCATCAGCCTCATTTTGAGGCTGTAGCACTTCTGAGAGGTCTTACTTCTGCTGGGAATAGGGGAGGGGCTTGACATCACAAGCTAGATGTTATAATCCTTTTTCCCATTTGCCAGCATTACAATCACTCAATAAGCTTTTATTAAATGCCTACTATGTGGACAGCTAGGTGGCACTGCAGTGGATAGAGCACCAGTCCTGGAGTCAGGATGACTTGAGTTCAAATCCGGACACTTTCTAGCTGTGTGACTCTTGGCAAGTCAATTCACCCTGTTTGCCTCAATTTCCTCATCTGTAAGATAAGCTAGAGAAGGAAATGACAAACCATTCCAGTATCTTTGCCTAGAAAACCCTACATGAGGTTATGAAGAGTTGGACATGACTGGAAAAGAACTAAACTATGTGCCAGGCACTGTGCTAAGCCCTAAGGATAGAAAGAAAGGCAAAAGGCAGTCCCCACCCTCCAGGACCTCATAATCTAATGGGAGAAACAATATACAAATTATGTATAAAGAACCTAAAGACAGGATTAAATAGAAAATAATCAATATAGGGAAGGCACTATTAGCTGGGACTTAAGCCATGAGGCAGAAATGAAGAGGGAGAACATTCCAGGCCTGGGGGGGGGTAGGCAGAGAATGCCCAGAGCTGAGAGATAGAGGGTCTTGTTCATGGTACAGAAAGGAGGCCAGTGTCACTGGATACAAGCGCACCTCCAGGAGAGGGAGAGTGGCTTGAATCTTAATGTTGGGAAGTTTTCATTGGAGGAGCAGGTCAAAGCCCTTATTAGATGGGTTCAGCAGCTAAGTGGGGTTGAGAATAGGGAGTTGGACCTAGGAGTCACCAAGACCTGAGTTCAAAAGTTGCCTCAGATACTTACTAGCTGTATGACTTGAGCAAGTCACTTAAGCTGTTGGCCAACAGTTTCCTCAAATATAAAATGGAGATCAATTGTAGCACAAACTTCACAGGGTTATTGTGAAAACCAAATAAAATAGTTTCGTTTAGACAGTGCTTTGCAAACATGCAAGTGCTGGCTATTATTACTATTGTTATTATTTTTTGTGGGACAATGAGGGTTAGTTAAGTGACTTGCCCAGGGTCACACAGCTAGAACGCATCAAGTGTCTGAGGTCGCATTTGAACTCAGTTCCTCCTGAATCCAGGGCCGGTGTTTTATCCACTATGCAGCCACCTAGCTGCCCCTATTGTTATTACTCTTATGGGTATTGCCTTTCCCTTTTCTTTCACTACCATCAAGGGAAGCCAAGGCCCTCACTCAAATGAAAAGCCTCCAAGCACCAGGACTCTAGCCTCAGTCCTGCCTTAAGCACACTCTTAGGAACTATGGGACTTTGAGCTGGATACTTAAGGTCTCTGCACTTCAGTTTCCTCATCACTTCATGGAGCAGTAGAGAGAGTCGCCAACAAGGCGCCGAGAGGCTGGGCTTCTAGCTCCAGTTTAACTGCCAATTAATCAGCTGTGCAATCTTGTACTACCCTTGACAAGGAGGGACCTCGAGTACTGCCTCAGATACTTACTAGCTATGTGGCTTTGGGGAAGTCACTGAATCTTTTTCAGCCTCAGTATGATCATCTGTAAAATGGGCTGGAATGTAACAATAACTTACATTTGCATAGTACTTTGTAGCTGGCCAAGTATAGCTTTGACACATTTAACTGGCACTTTACCACAACAGCATGAGGTAGATACTACAGGCCTTATTGCCATATGACAGATGAAGAAATTGAGGATCAAGCAAATATGAAGATACACTGGCTTGTCCATTGTCATACAAGTATGAAGTGGCAGAGATTAAATTTGAACTCAAATGTTATTGTCTCCAAACCCAGAACTCTAGTCACTACATTTCCCCCCCTCCCCCTCCTGTGCCCCTCAGGAACAACCTATGAATCACCTCCCAAAGTTGTTGTGAGGATCAGAGATAACATGTGCAAAGTGCTTGGCCGCCTAAAAGAAGATTTGGGTTCAAATTCTACCTTTGGCATATATTGGTAGTATGACAAAACTCTCAATGTCACCAAGTAACTGACTCTCTAAGACTTTAAGTTACAGTTACTTATCTTTGTTGGTGGAGGGATATTTCACACTGGGAGTACCCTATGCCAATGAAAACACACGTTCAGCCCCTATCCTTATCCTTATTACAGAGGCAACATAGTATAGTGCATGGAGAGATGGACTCAGAGCCAGGAAGAAGTGGGCTCAAGGACCAGCTCTGAAACACAGTGACTATTGACCCTGAGAAAATCATTTAATCTTTCAGTGCCCCCAGCCAACTGGCCAAGGCTCTAAATTTCACAAGTTGTAGAGGATGTTTCATCACCCGGGAGTCCCCTTTATCAAGTCTAGTCCCTATTCCCATTCTGGATTAGCTGCCCTCCCCACCCCCATTTGCAGCTCGCTTTCCCTCTGTAATATGAGGTGACTGAGCAAACTAATCTCCAAGGTCCCTTCCCTTCTGCCCATCTATGACTCCATGTCTATTTATCCTAACGTAGTTTTTCAATAAAGACCAACTTAGCAGCTCTCAAGATGAATGTCTCACTTGGCATGAGCTACCAGCCTGTCTTCTTTGACCCCTCTTAACCTTTAGCTCTGCCTAACCCCCCAGCAAACCCCAACAAGCCCCCAAGGGAAGACTGAAGGCGAGATGAAGTGACACTGGCTGCCAGGCCCTGTTTCAGCCAACGAGTGGCTGCAGAGCTGGCTGGAAGCCCAGGCCCTTCACTGCAACATCCTCAATAATTCAGAGGAGTCAGCCCATAATGGAAACAAGTGCCCAGCATTGCCGAGAACATCAACCAGTGCTACCATCTTTTGTTGTTGCTCTCATGCAATCAAAAGAAATTAAAATATTTGGACAAGCGTGCTGGGACAAGCAGCCTAGGGAATGTGGTCACATAATTGGGGTGAGTAGTTTTCCCGTAGAAAGGCATGATAGTTCCTTCTTTGGGTCCACAGAGATAGGACAAGCATTTGTAGCAAGGAAGGAAGGTCACTTGGCAACAGTGATACAACCAGTACAGCACTGGGAGCCGTATAGGAAAAAAGACACAGAGATAAAAAAGTGAAGTCTGGGGGGCAGCTAGGTGGTGAAGTGGATAGAGCACCGGCCCTGAATTCAGGAGGACCTGAGTTCAAATCCAGCCTCAGACCTTTGACACTTATTAGCAGCTGTGTGACCCTGGGCAAGTCACTTAACCCCAATTGCCTCACCAAAACCAAAACAAAACAAAAAGTAAAGTCTGGGTTGAGAGCACAGGGTGAATGAGGGAAGCAACACAAAATAGGTTGGGAAAGGCAGGGTGGTGTCAGACTAGAGAAGTCCTTGAATGTCAGGCATAAGTTAGAATTGTCCTTAGCAGGAAATAGGAAGTCATTGAAAATTTTTCAGCAGAGTAACATGAACAAATCAATGCAAAAGAATAACTATTCTGGCAGTGGTATAAAAATAATACTAGAAGGGAAAGACCCTGGGCAAATTACTTCAATTGTCTATGCCTCAGGGTCCTCATCTGTAAAATGGCAGGGTTGAACTAGATGATGTCTGAGGTCCCTTCTAGCTCCTGCCCTAGGTCCTGTGTGTGACAAGTCCCTGGTGAAGGGGTTCAATGAAATCAAATCTTGGGTCCTTTCCATATCTAGATCTCAATCAGTTTCCTCATGTGGAAAACGAGGAGGTTGGACAAGAGGCCTCCAAGGTCCTCTCCAGTAGTAAAGCTATACGATCCTATAATCTTATGACTTGTAAAGGAGTGACAATAGTACAGGCAGGTCATGATGAGGGTCTGTATTAAGGTAAGAGCAATGGAAATAGGGAAAAGGAGGCAGAGGGGAGAGGTGCTTGGTGGGAGGGGTAGGAGAAAGAAGAAATCCATAGCACCCAGTAACTGACGATATAAAAAATGACAGGGAGGGAAAACTCAAAGATAATGAAAGGCTCTGGGCATGGAAGACTATATATACAGGGGTGCTAGAGACAAAAATAGTAGAGCCAGAAGGAAGAGTGGGTTTAGTGGGAATGATAATGAGCTTAGTTTGGGACATAAGGAGTTTGAGATGTTGCTGAAACATCTTCAGGTAGAAGTGCTGTAGGCATTTGGAAGTTTGGGTTTGGAGTTCAGAATAAAGATCAGGGCTAGAGACCAGTTTGGAAAGTTCCAGCTAAGGGGTGGTAGGTAATGCCATGGGAGCAGATGAGATGGCCAAAGGAGAGAATGTAGAGAGAAATGAGAGCCTAAGGTAAACATTTGAGGACTAAGCAGTCCAATATAGGCATATTATGAAGTTGAGATAAAAAGCGAAGAGCGAATAAAGGATTTCAAAAATGAATTTGGAGAAGCAAATAGAGAACTAGGAGAGTGAGATGGCTTAGAGACCAAGGCAAGAGAGTATTCAGTGGGTAGAATGATTAACAGTGCAAAATGCTGAAGAGAGATCAAGGAAGATGGGGGCCAGACAAAGTCCACAGGATTTGACTATTAGATCATGAGTGACCTTAAAGAGAGCACTCAGAATAATGGTGAGGATAGCAGCCACTTTGCTATAGTTTGATGAATTGGGGGGCAATGAGTATAGATATTTAGCAATAAAAGGGAAGAAAGAGATGGGACAGTAGCTGGATGAAATAGAAGGGCCAAAGGAAGATTTTTATTTAGGACTAGAGAGATCCGAACATGTATATAGATTGACAGGAAAGAGCCCATGGAAAAGGAGAGATTTAAAATGCATAAAGGAGGGATGGGTGCTAGAGCAATGTCCTAGAGAAAGCAGGAGGGAATGGAATTGAGGACATAAGTAAAGGAATCATTCTAATTGTGGGAATACATATTCTATGACTGGGAGGAAAAGGAGAAGGGGTAAGGGTTCTTAATTTTGAGTAATGGAGGAGTAAGTAGCTACCCCATGCTGATGAATTGCTCTGCTCTAGCCAGGGTGGTTCCTTATTGGACAGACATGTATAATCTAAAGCCTTCCTAGCTTGGTAGCAGCTGCCAGAGATTGTGCTCACCTGGTATAATCTTCAAGGACTCAGGACTAACCACATCCATGCTAGGATGAAGTATCAGAAGAGGACTTTAGTGGAAGAATATAAAACAAGCTCTAATAAACCAGAATACTCATCATTATCCTTCCTCTATCACCTTCATTTCTCCTTATCTTTCCCACTACCTACATCTTTATATTAATGGCAAGACCCTAAGTCTCAAGCAACCTGGCTGATACTTGAAGGTCTAGGTAAAGGTACTGTAGGTAAATAAACAATCTCTACAAGATAAGCAACATTGTATAAAAGATGCAACACTGGACTCAGACTCAGAACACCAGAGGGAGGTCTAGGTATGTATGCATATGTATGGAAGAGAAGTTTTTGATTCACCATGGGCTCGTGTATAATTCCTTTCTGTGTCCTTTACAGTGAGTCTTGTGAACCAAAGGACTTGTAAGAAGAGCTGGTGACTACCTTTAGGAGAGTGTCAGTTACTGAAGTATCCCACCTCTAACATTCTACTCTCATCCTCAGGATACATACAGTCCTAATCCAGTGCTTTTCTCACCATACTAGACTACCCTTCATTCCTCAGGGAGTTCTAGAAATTCCAAAATTTTGAGAACATTAATGTCTGAGGGCAACCAGCTTATATTTTAAATCAGCAGTTCTGTCCTGATGCTGAGTAAAGGCTCCTCTCCTCTCTGTACTTGAGAGTCTGAGGGGTAGAAGTGGGTTATGTGGGTAGCTTTTCAGCTAATTCAATGTGTTATTCTTTCTATCTCAAAGATGGCAATCAGTGTGAGTCCAATCCCTGCTTAAATGGAGGTGTGTGCAAAGATGAAATCAATGCTTATGAATGCTGGTGCCAAAGAGGATATGAAGGAAAAAACTGTGAATTAGGTAAGTCAATACTGTCCAGAATTGATTCCTGTTGAACAACTAAAAACTGCTTAATATACAAAATGGACAAATATAACATTTTAATTCTCAGGAAGTTTTATTTTTCCACATTGTTTGCATTCTGCTTTCTAAAACATCAGATACATTTAGAATTGCTATGAGGTAACTGCCTAGAACCACATTGTCATTATGGTGTCACAAAATGACTCAGAAGCTATACCTAGACCAGCAAAGTAGCATTGGAAGTGATGGAGAAACATAGCCCTCTACTTGCCTACAGGCTACCTCTCTAACCAAACCACAGGACAGAAGAGGGAGAATACTGATTGTTGGCTGATAAAATGGCCTTGGAGAAACTGGACCTGTCAGTTCAGCTCAACTCAATTCAACAGACATCTATTAAATGCCTGCTAGGCATTTAATGCAAGGCATTTGGAGATGATATTATTCCAATGGAGCTTTGATCTCTTCAATGCAGGCATTTCCTCCAAATATACAAATTGCAACCCATCCATGCCTGCCCATCATGCCTTACTCTTCTCCATGTCTTCCCATAAGTTCACCATCAGAGAAGGGGGTAAGAGTATATTCAGCCTTCCAGGGGACCTTGTTTGCATTCTCTTCACAGCAGAAAGATACCAATGGAGCCTTGAGATGGTCTACTGGTTGTCCCTCACTCTTGCCATGTGACCAGCCCATCTTCTTATTCTCTCATACATTTCTTAGAGCACATCCTTTATATTGTTCTCTTGTGTAATTCCTTGCTAGTTATGGACTACTTGCTTGTCGCTGACCATCATGCACTTCTCTATGGTGCTAAGGATGCAAAAACAAAAGTGAAAAGTAGTCATGCCTGCAAAAAGTTTATATATAATTCAATTCACTTCAATTCGATTAAACCAGAATTCATGATGTCCTTACTCTGGGCCAGGCATTGTGATAGGTGCTGAGAATATAAGACAACAACAATGAGTACTTCTTCTGGCCTAAAAGAGCTTACTTACATTTGCCTGGATTCTTCTAAAGGTCCCTCTCTACCAAGAGCAGAGCATCTGATGGATTCTTATTTGTTTGTATGTTTTTGATGGGGCAATGAGGGTTAGGTGACTTGCCCAGGGTCACAGAGCTAGTAAGTGTCAAGTGTCTGAGGCCGCATTTGAACTCAGGTCCTCCTGAATCCAGGGCCGGTGCTTTATCCACTGTGCTATCTAGCTGCCCCCGTCTGATGGATTCTTAACAAGCTTTAATCATTCTCTCCTTCAGGAGTCATAGAAAGTACCAAGTGGAACTGCTTTTTCAGACAAGTTTCCTGACCCCCAATCAAGTTGGCTATGGTCACAAAGAACCAGGGAAATATATATCCAAGTTCCAACTAGGCAGACCAGTGCCCACTTCCCTATACAATCCAAGTCATCCTCACCAAGCCATTTTGCCTGATCTTTTCATGGACAAAATCAATCTAGTCATATGAATTTCACCAAAATAGTTATGTATAAGACATCTTGCCTCTGGAATCACAAGACTGAGATTCCTATCCCACCTCAGATACTTAAAACCTGTATGACTCTGGACAAGTCACTTCCTTAGCCTGAGCCTCAGTTTCCTCAATTATAAGATGAGGGCTTGAACTACATGGCCTCTGAGGTCCCTTCCAACTCCATGCCTAGATCCCAAGATCCTTTGATCCTATTGTCATTATCAATAATCTCCTTCTGCCCCCCCCACTCCCCACCTCAATGCTAATTCTCTCCTGAAAAGCCATTTCCTGAGCTTTGGGTGATGGACTAGTCCAACCCAAACCATAAGTTCCTGTAAGGGGCTAAAATTCTAGTTGTAATATCTAAAATCTAATGAGTGGTCGCCAATAAATTATAAGTTTTAGCAAGAGTATTTAAGTGTTTAAGTATTTATTAAAGAGCATTAGGATCAGAGAGAAAGGTAAAAATCTAACTATTTCTAAGAGACCCCATCATCTGACCCACCATGGCGAGGTCAGGAACCAAAAGAAGAAAAAGCCCTCAGCCAGCATCCACTTCCTACTTCATGTCCTCCTCCCAGAAATGGGAGGCTCCTCAAGTTGATTGGCTGGTAGCCTTGATAGACAGTACCCACGAGCAAATGTCACTTCCTGATGCCAAGGACCTTGACCACATGGCTTGCCCTCAGACGCCTTCTCCTCTTGGCGGAGCTTTCCTACAGTAGCTCTCCAGCAGGTGGCATCATTCCAATCATTAGATTCCTCAGCTCAATGCTTACCATCTCCAGATAGAGCTGGGACAGAGCTTGTGGAAGGAATCCAGTGCTCATAAATGCTTCTTTTTCTTCTCCAAAACTTAAATAGAAGAAAGAGAAAGGACCTGGGCCCAGTGGATGTATAACATCACAGGCCTCATGGCTCCAACAGAAGAACACACAATTCACAGGCCTGAGATGAGCAGATATAAGAAGACATCCGAGCTAATAAAAAAGGCAAAAGAATCAAAGGGATGGGGACATGGAGGTAACTCTTGTTTGTGTGGGGAACAGAACCAAACCAAGAGCCACAGTCAATCATAAAGGTGCCAAGAGATCCCTCCAAAATGAAAGTCTACCCTGAAGCCTGTCTCTCCTCAAAACATGCCCTCTCTTGCCCCAAGATAAAACAGAATACAACATTAGGCAAAGGGAAAGTGGGAGGGAGAAGGGATGGCAAACAGGGAAGGCCAAGCGGACTGAGCCCTGACATTGGTTCTCTGGATCCCAACTTTGAGCTCATTCTTTCAGCAATGAGTTGCTAAATTCTGCAGTGATAGGAAACGGATTCTAGCCCTGCATCTATTTATTTATTGATTCATTCATTGATTCATTTATTTATTTTTTGTTTGTTGGATGGGGTGGGGGGGTTGGATATCAATCATTTCGAATCCTAGCTAGCAGCATTCACCTGAGATGCACTCAGCCCTGCTCTGAATGGCCCAGCGTAATGCAGCTCCCCTTAAGGTAGAAGAAACAAGAAGAAATCTTTGAAGTAGTTACTTATTATCAGCTTAAATAATGAAAGCCTGGGAGCTGAGGGAATAACCCAATTATGCATTCAATAAAGAAAGCATAATTGAAACTGGTCCCTAGCATTAAATATTCCTAAATGACTTTATCGGCTCAAAAAAAAAATAGAACAACTTTGGGGGCTCAAGGGAAAGCCAGTGTAATTGCTGGCTCTCTCGAGGCCTGTGGCTGGTCTGGGCTCAGTGGCCCGCTGATCCCTAGCCTGACTCAGGATGGAGTAAGAGCCTGTTGCTTCCAAATCAGCAAGTTACAAGTTTTGAAGGGTTTTCATTTTCATTTTTTTTTACTTTGAAATTTTATGTTTTTTCTTCTGAACTTTTTAGCAAACAGCAAGAGAAATAATCATTTCCTTAACCAAAATTTAACCAAAAAGGAGAATTGTACATGCAACTATGAATCACTTGGGTATATGGCTGGCTTTTCTTCTTAAATATAGAAGAAATTCAGCATATAATTTTGAGAGACATACCGAACAAAACAAATTCTCACTTTGGCCAGATATGAAAACACGGGTCTTTTTCTTCATCTTGAGTCCCTCACCTCTGATTTGAGGTTTTGTAAAGGAGCTCAAAGGGAGCAAATCACTTACCATCTCTGGGCCTCAGTTTCCTGATCTGTATAAATGAAGAAATTGGCCCAAGGGCCTCTTCTAGTACTAATATCTTCCCAGTCTATACTTTTAACAAAATAATCATTAAAGACTTATCTGCTGGCTCCACAGAAGCATAAAAACAAATCTATTTTATCAAGCTTAACTAAGGCAGGAAGGAGATAAGGCGGGGGCAATGGATGATATGGACGATTCTAAAGGCACCTCTTTTTTTAACTTCCTTGGTTTTCCCCTTCCTACGTCCCACTGAGCCTCTGCTCCCCTTTTGAGAGCAGAGACTGAAATCACTGCTGTACCCTGGCCAGCAGACCCACAGAACTCCAAACACTGAGAGTTGGAAGGGAACTGAGAGAGGATCTACTTTAACCTCTTTGTGGAGAAAATCTGGGCTCCTCACCTCTCAGGTCCTCTGAGTGGGGAAGTGACTTGCTCTCAAATCAAAGGTTCATGGGTTTAGGCTTGGAAGAGACATTAGAACTCATCTAGAGGCTGGATTCTAGTCCAGCCCTTTCATTTTGCTGTCGAAGTAACAAAGGCCCAGCTCAGTTCAGGACTTACCCAAGGTCACACAACTAGTCAGTAGCAGAGCCAGGATTTAACCAAGCTAGTGTGTGTTGCTATTACATGGGCTTTCCTGCACCCACACCCCCCACCTCCCTTTTGGGGGTGTTCATTTTATTCAATCATTTCAGTCACGCCCAACTCTTTGTGGCCCTATTTGGGGTTTTCTTGGTTCATTTTGCAGATGAAGAAACTGAGGCAAACAAGGTTAAGTGACTTGCCCAGGGACACACAGCTAGTAAGTTTCTGAGGCCAGATTTGAACTCAGGAAGATGAATCTTCCTGACTCGAGGCCTAGCACTCTATCCACTGAGCCACCTAGCTGCCTGCCTTATCAAGGGTACAGAGCTCATAATCCCTCAACTAGCTAAGAGGGACAGATATTTTATAACATACAGACAAATTAACACTTCTTTCAAATGTGGCATTTCTACTTCAAATATGAAAACTTCCACTCTTCTAAATGGTGTTGCTTTTTTCTACATATTGAGGTTTGGGCGGGGCGGGAGGAGGGAGGAGCAGATGACAGGATATGAGAATTGGGAATTTAGCAGATTCTGCCAGTTAAATAACAACAGTGAACTTTGTGGTGACCTCATCATCCAGAAAGCTTTTCTGTTGATATTGTCGGAGAAGAATGAGGACTATATGAAAGGAAATCAGGAATGGGGAATATAAACCCTCCCATCAAAAAGTTGGTTATAAGTAAGTGGAAATGGGCAGAAGCATCTTGTGTTAGCAAGGGGCCCGGGGGGTGGGGGGTGGGGAAGGTGCCCCATGAGAGGTAGTATTTTGAAGGGTAAGCTCTTTCAGAATCACAGAATGTCAGTGATAAGGGCCTGACACAGCTTCTCCTTCACCTGCCTCAGTTTATAGAGGATGAAATTGAGGGCCAACAAAGAGACTGGCCACAGATTATATAACTCAATCAACCAACCAAAAAGTATTGAATAAATGTCCACTATATGCCAGGCACTGTGCTAAATTCTAAGGCTACAAATACAATGAAAGAAACAATCTCTACTTGCAAAGAGCTTACATTCTAATGGAGAAGACAGGAGGCTATAGGATAAGGGCATGGGCAGAGAGGTTAGCCTTGGAAAAGAGAAAGGCCACCTCATTGGCAGAGACTTGGGGAAAGGAGAAGAGAGTAGAGGATGATGTCAAGAGGTTTTGAGATGAAGAAAAAGAGATTAGAGGAAGATCCCTGTCTAATGGTCTCATTTTTTCAGTAAAGAGGCAGGACTCATAGCTGACAGAATGGGGAAGCATGATGTGTGAAGCTTGAGGAGGGAAGAGAGAGAAGGTTTCGAAGAGCTTTTGTGGGGGATTAAGATAATGAATCAATCAGAGAAGAGTAAAAAGATTGCCTCACTGTAGCGAGGGCCCATTTGAAGTTAGATAAAATGAATTGATACTGTGCCAAGCCAGCACAGCTGAGTGATTTCCTCTAACTCCATTCAACAGCCTGTGAGTAGGCGTGGAGGAGACAAATGATGTCCAAAAAAAAAGTAATTCCAAGGTGAGATTTGGCAAGGGATGAATGGTGATGGGACAAAGAGGCAAGGAATTTGAGAAGAGAGGACAGTATAGAGTTGAATTGGCTAACTATAAAGATGGGAGGGTGAGGTAAGAGAAAGGGTAATGGCCTCTGAAAGAACTGAGGGGAAGAGAGAACAGAGGTCTCTACAAGGAATAATGTTAGAATTTAAAATTGGGAAAATCGGGGCAGCTAGATGGCGCAATTGATAAAGCACCAGCCCAGGATTCAGGAGAACCTGAGTTCAAACGTAACCTCACACTTGACAAATTCTAGCTGTGTGACCCTGGGCAAGTCACTTAACCCTCATTGCCCTGCAAAAATAAAAAAAATTAATAAAAAATAAAGTTAACCTATAGCAGAGGACCATGGAAAGCCTACTAGAATTCAAATTAAAGACCTTTCCTGAGCTTCACTTTCCTCATTTCTAACCTGAATGGGTTGAAAGATGCCCTTCTAGATCCAAATGTATAATGTTCTCATCTGGCTTTGGAACTTGGGTCTGCTACTTACTACCTGTGTAACCCCAGGCAATTGGCAGGTTTAATTTCTGCTCAATCACTTACCACCTGAATAACCTTGGCCAAATCACTCATCTTTTCTGGATTTGCTTAAAAGTAGAGGGGCAATATGAATTAACTGGCCCATGATCCCTTCTAGCTCAATAATCATGTATGTGACAAATCAATTCACCCTCTTTGGCCTTTATTTTCCTCATCTGTCAAATGAGGGGGTTGGAATAGATGACCTCTGAGGTCCCTTCTTGATCTATCTAGATCTATGTTCTTACAAAGAGAATCCCCCAGTTCTGGCTCCTAGACAGGAACCCTTTCAACTGTTGACTCCAAAACTCACTATCAGAAGAGGCCCCATTGAATATGCAGGGCAAGGATGGAGGTGGGATGCAGTCACATGACACAGAACCCAAGCTACAGGGGTGGGAGGTTGGGGTGAGGGAGGGTGCTCCAGCCAAGGCCAAAGGGCTCCTTCCATTGTCAGTTCTTCACCTCATCTGCAGATAGGCTGAACACTCTCTTCAGGGCTTGTTTGCTTTGGCTGTACACTTTCCCATTTCTGGGTAGAAAGAAAGTGATACCAAGTGAAGGGGAAAATAGCCAAGGTTATTTATCAGCACTGGCTGGAGCAGGGAAAAGGTCTTGTATTTTTTTTTTAAAGAAAAGTACAAAGTCACATTTGTATTCATTAAAAACAGTTACAAACCCAGATTAAGCACTGGGGGATTATCTCTGAGACAGGGTGGAATTTCAGTCCCTGTAGCGCCCCCTTGAGAAAATATTTCCATTTTTATTTACCTGGTGGCAGTGTTATACAATGGAAAAAAACACTGAATTTGGACTCAGAAGACCTGGCTCTGAAACCTCAGGTCTGCTACCCATATGCCATCGGGCAAATCACTTCCCATGTCTGGGCTTCAGTTTTCTCCTCTGAAAAAAACGAGGGGATTGGTATAGATACACTCAAAAGTCCCTTGGTATTCTCTTTTCTTTTTTGTGAAGCAATTGGGGTTAAGTGACTTACCCAGGGTCACACAGCTAGTAAGTGTCAAGTGTCTGAGTCCGGATTTGAACTCAGGTCCTCCTGACTCCAGGGCCGGTGCTCTATCCACTGCGCCACCTAGCTGCCCTTCCTTGGTATTCTCAATTCAATCAGAGGCCATACATGAATGAGAATGCCCTCTCCTCTATGCCAGTCTCCACTTGAAGACCTCCAAGGAAGAAGAGCCCTTTTCCTCTTGAGGCTGCCCACATCACTTTGGGAGAGCTGGGAGTGTCCTGAAGCCTAAATATCCTTGTCTGCACCTCCCACCCATTACTCTTGCTCATTTTGCCCTCTGGAGCCAAGAAGAACTAGTCTTATCCCTCTTCCACAACAGCTCTTGTGTTCATCTCTCAGTTTCCCTACCTGCAAAATGAGGACATTGGGCTAGATGACCTCTAAGGTATCTTCCAGTTCCAAACCCTATGCTGTTCCCACTGAGTTCCAAATTCTTCCCAATTGTGCTACTGTTGTCTAAACTGAATTCAACATGGATAAATATAAAGTCTTATGCTTCAGTTAAAAAACATCTTCACTGGGACCAGAATCATAGAATGAGTTGAAAGGGAATCTCAGGGGCAGCTAGGGTGCAGTGGATAAAGCACTGGCGCTGGATTCAGGAGGACCTGAGTTCAAATCCAGCCTCAGACACTTGACACTTACTAGCTGTGTGACCCTGGGCAAGTCACTTAATCCTCATTGCCCCCCCCCAAAAAAAAAGAAAAAAAAAAGAAAGGGAATCCCAGCAGCTGTCTAGTCCATCACATACACAAAAGGAATCCCCACTTCTCCCATTGGTCCCCTCTTTCCAGAACCTATATTTTGAAGGAGGCCCCAGAACAACCATCCCTCATTCTCTGGATATAACCCATGTGCCCATCTCAGATACCTTTTACCATCAACTCCCTCCACTTTTCAGTTTCCCCTTTATGTGTTGTCTTTGCTCATTAAAATGTAAGCTCCCTGAGGGCAGGGGTTGACTTTCTTTTTGCTTATATTTGTACAGTAAATGCTTTATTAACTGCTTGTTGACTGATTACCTGACTTCTTTTCCAGATGCTAGCTGTAGCATTAAAAATGGTGGCTGTAAGCAATTCTGCAAGATGAATGATTTGAACAAGGCAGTGTGTTCCTGTACTTCAGGATACCGACTGGCAGAAGACCAAAAGTCCTGTGAACCAGAAGGTCCAAATTGAAATAGATTTTCTAAAGTCTTACAGATAAGTTCACCAAACCTGTATTTAATCCTTCAACATTCTTTATCACCTGAAAGATGTCTAGTTCCCCTTCTAACCTATAACCATATCAATTCACCAAGAGCATTTATTAAGTTCCAACCAGAATTTATTAGGCACCTACTATGTACCAGTCACTGTGCTAGGCCACAAAAATACAAAGATAAACCAAAAACCAGTCCCTGACCTCAGGGAAGTTACATTTTACTGGGGGATACAATGTGTAAACACATATGTATGTGCAGGATTTCTTGAGGTGGAAAGAGTCCTACCAAATGGAGGGGGAAGGGTCAAAAAGGGTTTTCTGCAGGAGGTGGTACCTGAATTTTACCTTAAAGAAAACCAGGAATCCTAAGAGATAGAGAAGGGAATGTACTCCAACGGTGAGGGATGGCTTGTTACAAAAGGACAGAAGCCTGAGATGGAATGGGGAGTTGTGGGAATAGCAGCAAGTAGGACACCAGAGTTAGAATGGAGAGTATAGAATTCCCTCCTCTCAGCCTCGTTTTCTATATCTAACAAAGTTTGCCTAGTCAGAGGTTCTTATCTTAGAGTTTGTGAACTTGTATTTACATAGATATAGATATGATGGGTTTCTTTGTAATCCTATCTTATTTTATATGTTTAAAAACATTATTCTGAGAAAGGGGCTATGGGCTTCTTCAGGCTGTCAAAGGGGCCTAGGACACCAAAAAGAGGAAGAACCCCAGACTAGAGGATCTCTAATGGTGCCTCCCTTATTCCACAATTCAATCCAAAAACCATTTATTAAGTAACTACTGGATGCCAGGCACTATACTGGGCATGAAGAATACCAAAGCAAAACAAAACAAAACAAAAAAAAACCCATGCCCTTAAGTCTTGAATACTTTCACCTCTTAAACTTCCTTGTTTTCCTTCCTTCCTTCCTTCCTTCCTTCCTTCCTTCCTTCCTTCCTTCCTTCCTTCCTTCCTTCCTTCCTTCCTTCCTTCCTTCCTTCCTTCCTTCCTTCCTTCCTTCCTTCCTTCTCTTTCTTTCTTTCTTTCTTTCTTTCTTTCTTTCTTTCTTTCTTTCTTTTTTTCTTTCTTTCTTTCTTAATGAATTCTTCATCTCTGTCCCTTCTCCACAGCCTGAGTTCTTTTAAGCCTAGCAGTATTCTCTTAGGCTCTCAGAGCATTGGGGCAATACCAGTTGGCATGGCTGGTTTAAATATTTGTGAGTCAGTAAATCGAATTCAATCAGTGGTAACAGCAAAGATCCCAAGAGGGCCAGAAACTCAGAGACCAAGTGTTTGGAGCATGATTCGGTCAGCCCCTGACTAGAAAACTCTGCAGAGATCATTTAAAATCCCTGGGTCTCAAGCTGTGTTCCAACAAGCTCGGCATATTCTGAATCACTCTTGCAGCTGTACCCTTTGGTCAGATTGATCAATGCCATGCATCTGGGCAGCAGGGAATCAATTCTCAGGGCCAACATTTCTAGGCTACTGCTGGTCATGCCACCTCAGAGAAGGGCTATGTTGATTGGGCAACTCATGTGCTCAGAAAGGTCCCAGAGCCATCCTGTTGCCATGTACAGAAATATGGTCGTGTACTCCTCTTCCTTGAAAATGAAGTTGGAGGAATCTTGAATAGAATGAGTCAGCCCTCATATCAGTGTTAGTGATAGTCTGGCACCAGAGAGAAGCACCCTTCACAACCTGGTCCCAACCTACCTTTCTAAATTTACTATACATCACTTCCCTTCTAACATTCCCAGCCAAGCAGGCCTTCTAACCAGAAGTATATTCCTTACACTTGGCATCCCACCTCCAGGTTTTTGTCCAGGCTGTCCCCTCCTGCCGGGAGGGCAGTCCTTTTTTGCCTCTGCATCTGTCTTTTAGAATCCTCAGTTTTATTCAAACCTTAGCTGAAGAACCACCTCCTATCTGAAGTCTTTCCTAACATCCCCAGATTCTAATGTCCTCCACAGAAACCTGCCTTATATTTCTTTTGTATTGATATATAATATATTTATGAATTTTATATGTATATATAAAATATTTATATATCATTTGTATAAGCAGATGTATTGCCCCCAACGCCAGCCCTGCCTCCCTGTCATAAGCTTCTTGAAGACAGGGACTGTTTTGTCTTTGTCTCTTGTACCTAAAGTACCTAGCACACAGTAGGTGCTTAATAAGTGCTTGGTGATGGACTGAATAAACTCCCTGGAGTTGCCTCTGAGAAGCAGGCAGGTCCTTCATGCCTACTTTGTATGGGAGAAGGGAGCTGTCTGAAAGGTAGAATCTTATTAGTCTGGTAGATCACATTTTGAGCTTTGCCAGTGTACTAAGGCAGGCCGCCTATCTCAGCATCGAGGTAAAGCTCAGCAGAGGAAATTGAGGACGCCACCAATAACCAGGACTGGCCCTGCAGCAACTTAAGTGAATGGTCTTTAGAGCTCTGGCGTCTGCAAGAGTTAGGTTTTTAACCCCACCATGGTTGCAGGGGACAGTTGGCCCATCAGGGAGACATTTTCTTCCTCTTTCCTCTAAAAATAGGTACAGAGAGATAGGGAGCCTGAGGAGCAGGGGCATTTTTGGACAAGGAGTCTCTGATTTTGCATCCCCTAACAGCTCCTGCAGACCTTTCTGTGTTGAATCATGAGATCATAGAACTACACATCTAGAACTGGGAAGGACTTTAGAGGTCTTCAGTCCAACCCCTTCCTTTTTATAGATTAGGAAACAGGTTGATAGAGGTTAAGTGACCAGTCCAGGGTCACCTAGCTAGTAAGTATCTGAGGTAGGATTTGTACCCAGATCTCTCCTGCCTCCAAACCTAGCTCACACTCTCTTTCTCTCCCCCACCCTCCACAGCAGCCTCAGCAGGGGGTAAATTCAATTTGAGAAATATTAATGCAATATTATGTATGTAGAAGGTATGAAGGTGGCAGGGTATAGTGGATCCAGGGTTGAGTGTCAAGAAGATCTGGGAAGATCCCACTTCTGACACTAGCTACGGGACCCTGGGCATGTCATGGCACCTGACTTGGCCTTAAGTCAACTTAATTCTAGTTAAGTACAGAGGAGGATCCTAGGAGCTGGGAACATGAACACAAAAATCCAACTGCCCACACCCTCAAAAGGCTTACAGTCTACTGGGGAAAAAAAAGGCATACGCAGAAAAGTGAATACTAGATCTTTTAAGGAGAGGGTGAATATTAGCAACTGGGCAGTCCAGGGAAAACTTCCCCAGAGGAAGCAACATTTTGAGGTGACCATTGAAGGGTAAGGAGCCCAAGAGGGAGCCAAAAGGAGGTCAAAGATCTCCCAGGGTACCTGTGTGTCATCTCTCACTACATTAGCTGAGCTGGGAAACAACAGCCAGCCACAATTGTTTGGTGCTTGCTGATGCCCACGTTGGTCAGTCATGTTGGCACAACTAAGAAATTGTGAAGAAGTCATTTTCTCTAGCTGTGAAAAAGCTCACTGAACAATGAATAATAAAAATAGCAGGACAGTGTGTAATTTGTCCTAGAGGAGTTTTGATTTGAACTGCATTTTAAAAAGAGATGATGATGATAACGACGATGACGATGATGATAACGATAACTGGCAGTTGGATTGTCTTTGAAAGTTTTCAATGTGTTTTGTACATATTTTCCCAATTGATCCTGACAACCCTGTGGGGAAGGTGTTACTACACCCACTTTACAGATGAAGAAAGTGAGGCTAAAGAAGATAAAGTGACTCACCCATGGCCACTAGGCTAATAAGGGTGAGAAGCACAATCTAAACTTGATTGCTCCCAGCTCTAAATCCAGTGCTCTTCCTGCTCCCCCAAAACAAGAATGGGGAAAAACTATTGCTCACAGTCCCAATGTTTCTAAATGTAATGGCCATGTTGGGACTCCCTTGGTCCAAAATGCCTCCCTGCCTGGACCCTTGGCCCCACCCTCCTGGCCCCTTCGGTAGGCTCTAAATCTCCTACCCAGTAGGAGATTTAAAACTCTGGTAACCTTGGGAAGGGAAAACAAGTCCTCCATTAGATGAATGGTTTAAGACTGAAAATCCATTGCCCGCCTGGGCAGGAACCCTGCAATGGAGAAATTCTTATGTGTCACAAATGAGAAAAGTCCTCCCCAACTTGTTGTTGTTGTTGTTGTTGTTGTTTTGGTGAGGCATTGGGGTTAAGTGACTTGCCCAGGGTCACACAGCTAGTAAGTGTTAAGTGTCTGAGGCCGGATTTGAACTCAGGTTCTCCTGAATCCAGGGCCGGTGCTCTATCCACTGCACCACCTAGCTGCTCCTCCCAACTTTTAACCAAGTTATCTTTAATCCTGACTAGCTTTGGAGAGGGAACAAAACAGACTAAACAAGAAATAAGCTTACCTGTCATTCACTGCCATTCCCTGGTCCTCTCCCTAGCCATTACGGATAATTAATATTTATACAGAAGCCTTTGTAACCTCATTTCCTGTTTTGCCGAGCACATGCTGCTACCTGGCTGCAGCTGGTTGCTACAGAGATGTCGATTACAAGATGCAGAGGGAGCAGCAAAATGGGACATTTTGTATTCAGGCACCTGGGAAGAGACAGAAATGAATCAGGAGGCCACGGAGTCTGGCTTCAGATTTCCATTTTAGCAGTCGGTCAGTGAGATGGAGGAGGAGGCCTTCTAGATTTTTGCTGAGGCTTGGGGACTAAGATAGCCCTGAGGAAAGGATGGATGGTCAAGGCTTTTGGTTTTGGTTCTGATGGGAGGCCATGGGAGAGAGGAGAAAGAGGATCACTAAGCTGGAAGCTTAGAGGAAGCCACAGAGTCGTAGAATCATCAGCTCACGAATTTCCAGGAGCAGGGAACTGCCCAACTCCTTCATTTTACAGATAAGGAAACTGAGGCACAAAGAGGTTAATTTATTTGTTCAAGCCCACACAAGCTCTCAGACTACAGATTAAGCATTTGCTAGACTGCCTTATAGACTTCAAAGCCCTGTCATTTTACATTTGAGAAAAGGGAGGCACAGAGAGGTAAGATTACTTTTAAAAATCCCTACGTCACATAGGTACTGAGTAGCAGAGACATGGACTCTACCTCACCTCTGTCACTAAATCGTCTCGTGACTGAGGACAAGTCTATTCCCCTCTCAGAACTCTAAGGTCCCTGTCAGCTCTGACTTTCTGGTTTGGACAAACTGACTAGTAGTTAATGGTGGGAAAACTAGGTGCCCCAAATATAGCCCAGTAAGCTTGATAGCTATTGGAATGGGAGGTAGAGGAAAATGTTTATCCACTGACATCATATAGAATAGAATCTGTCCTTATCATTCGATCCTAGCCATTGATTTGACAGAAAAAGAAAGTGAGGCCCAGAAAGAGAATGCCACTTTCCCCCAGGCAATAATAAAGCCAAGTAGAAGAGCTATACAGGAAAACCAACCATGTCTTCTAAGTCTTAGTCTAGCATTTATTCCACTTGGGTGGGGGAAAGGGAACAATCATTTATTAAGTGCCTACTATGTGGTGGGAACTGAGCAGAGCACTTTCCAATATTACTCACTCAATTTCAGTAAGAAAGCCCCCCACCCCCAGGGTCCTAAAGCACACATCTGGCCATGGCATTTCCTGCTAGGGAAGATTCAGTGGCTTCCTACTGCCTCTCAGCCAAAATCAAAACTCCCATGCTTGGGACTTTAAGCAAGCCCTTCCCAGTCTGACCACAGCTGACCTTTCTAAACTGCCTGCTGTTTATTACTCCAGCTCACAAACACTCCACTCCTACCACATGAGCCTATCTGATATTCCCTATACATGACATTCGATCACCTTCCATCCGGCCTTTGCAGGAATTGTCCCTCCTCCGGAACTTCCTTCAGGGCTGACCTCAGGCGCCACTTCCTACAAAAAGCCTGACTAGGGTCTTCCCGGTTGTCAATCCATGGCTTTGAAATGACTGGATATTAATTTGTAGGGTTTTTTTTTAATTAACGAGGGGCAGCGTTAGGTAGCAGAGGTAGAGAAAGAGAGTTGGCCTCAAAGGCAAGAAGACCAGAGTTCTAGTACCACCTCTGACGTATTCTGGCTGTGTGACCCTAAACAAGGCACTTAACCTCTCATTGTTCCCATCAACTCCCTAAAAGTACATGTTATAGAGAAGGTGCCCAGTGGCACTGGTAAAGGGAGTTTCCTCACCTAGGAGCTCTAGTCCCTCTCCCCATATTTTGTATCAGCTGTGGATGTGATGTTCTGCCCTCAACAGAACACATACTCTTTGAAAACAGAGATTGTTTTTTGTCTGTTCCCAGAACAGTGCCTGACACATAGTATGTATTTTAAAGGCATATTAAATTCAATCAGTATGGCAAAAAGGACATAGGCTCATGGATAGAGTACCGGCCCTAGATTTAGGAGGACCTGAGTTCAAATCTGGCCTCAGACACTTGACACTCACTAGCTGTGTGACCTTGGGCAAGTCACTTAACCCCAATTGCCTCACCAAAAACCAAAACCAAAACAAAAGGACATAGGCTCAAGAGTCAGAGGACCTGGGTTCAAATCCTACTTCTGATGGTCTTTCTCTATGTGGCTTCTCCTTGAGCCTCTATTTCCTCATCTGTAAAATGAGGCACTCCTCATTCCATGATGTGAATTGAATCATGATTGCTAGTGATGGCTGGAGCTGCTTCCAGGCCTTCATTCAGGAACTATAAAAATACCCATTTGGCTCACCTGACTCTTTGGTTAAGGAGTCCTTGTCAGTTTCCTTCACTCGGCCATTGGTATCTCTGTTTGGGAGGTGCAGAAGCTGAGACACTGACTCACCTGGGGAGCAAAGGGACAGAGGTGGTATTCAAGGTTATAATGATAGTCTTGAAACTGGGGGGGGGGCATTATCCTTTCTTGCCTTAGCAAGGGGACTATTGGAAAAAGCTGTTCAGCTGTCCAGGCTCTAAGAACATTATTTAAACCAACTTTTTGACTGGACTTCCCAACCAATTAGGTAGCACTGAAAATAGAACCCTGGGCCTGGCGTCAGGAAGACCCAAGTTCAAATATGAACTCAGATACTTAGTAGCCATGTGATATTGGGCAAGTCATTCAACCTCTGTTCACTTCAATTTCCTCATCTGCAAAATGGGCATAATAATAATATTTGCCTCCCAGGGTTGTTTTGAAAATAAAAGAAGATAATCTTCATAAATCATTTTGTAAGTCTTAAAACACTCTCTAACTGCTAACTAAAATTTAAAATCTACCCATTGGCTCATACCTGCTGATGAGGCTTCCATGTGCCTGGAGAGCCAAGCAGGACTTTCTCATTGTCAACTTTCTGTTTTCCAAAGAGAAACACCACAAGAATAACACTCTCTTCCTCTTCTAGTACCATATCCATGTGGAAGAGTTTCAGTTCCTCTCAGTTTTAAGAAACTCACCCGTGCTGAAAACATCTTCTTCAATATGGACAATGCAAACTCTACGGAGGAGGAAGAGATTCCAGATGAAGTCACACAAATAATTCCCATACATAAAGAAGTGACTCGAGTCGTTGGTGGAGAAGATGCCAGGAAGGGGCAGATCCCTTGGCAGGTACTGTACACAGAGTGTATTTGGCCTAACACAAGAGGCCCTTGTGGATACAGGACCAGCTTTGTAAAAAGATAGTAATTTGAGAGATGCTAGTTAAGGTTTCCTTGTTTCAAAACATCTCCCCCACCCAATGTACAGAATTCCATCATTAGAGATTCATTCTTTGGGGCACTGATGGCTTTTAGGAGGTGGGTAACATGCTTCATCATAGATCCTCTGGAGAGCAGAAATCTTATGTCTTTCAAAGTTGTTTTTCTTTATACTGTTGTTTTCCCTGGATGATTTGTTCTCCTCCTCAGTTCAGGATTCTCTGAATTTATTTATTTCTTTTGTCATTACTTACGGTGCACTAATATTCCATCACTTTCATATACCACAATTTGTTCAGCTATTCCCTAATTGTCAAAGAGGTAAACTAGGGCTGGGCTTCTTAAAATTTTTCCACTCGTGACCCCTTTTAACCCAAGAAATTTTTATACAACACCAGGTACATAGGTATGTAAAGTAGGTATACATAACCTTTTACTGTTGTCAAATTTTTTGCAACCCTCCCGTTCAGTTCCATGACCCCATATGGGATCACGACCTCTAGTTTAAGCAGCTTTGATTGTGAGAAATAATTATTAATAACTGGGATCTTAGCCTAGGTAAGCCTCTCTCTTTTTCCTTTTGGAATATCGCATTCCAAGATCTCAGTTTGCTTCAACTGTCAAACTGAGGTAATCATATTTGTACTACCTACTATACCTCACAGGGCTCTTCTGAAAGACTGATTATCAAATCTTAAAACACTATTGGGGGGCAGCTAGGTGCTGCAGTGGATAGAGCACCGGCCCTGGATTCAGGAGTACCTGAGTTCAAATCCGGCCTCAGACACTTAATACTTACTAGCTGTGTGACTGTGGGCAAGTCACTTAACCCCAACTGCCTCACTAAAAAACAACAACAACAACAACAACAAAAAACACTATTGGAAGGAATTATTATTATTCATTCCTTCACTTCCCATCTTTACCTTCTTCTCTCCTCATTCTCTTTTTCTCCCTTCCTATATCTTCCCAAAGCTTCAAGTGGTGGGTGTCAGGGAGAGGAGACACTCACAATTATGTTTGGAGCACCTCATGCCCCACACATTAGGCGTGTGTGTGTGATGAGCTAAGAAGCTGAGAAAAAAAGCAAAACCTGAGTAGGCCTGAGTTCTTTTTTCTCTGATTTATTGGGGCTCTGAAAGGCCAGTGGCACTCAGGGTTGATCAGAGCATCTTAGAGAATAAGAATAAATAATTATAATAAAGTATGTGTAGGTGTAGGTGGGGGGAGGAGATAGAGACAGACTGAGAGAAAAGATGGAGAAAGAAACAGAGATGGGAGAGAAAAAGAAACAGAGATTGAAAAGGAAAGACAGAGGGATAGAGACACAAGCATAGAGAGAGATGGAGAGAGAAAAAAAGAAGACCAAGAAAAAGGCCACAAGGAAAAAAAAGGAAGGAGGAAGAAAAAGAAGACAGAAAGAGAGGGAGAGAGAGAAGGAAGTAGGTAGAGAACAAGTAGAGAGACCAGAAAGAGCATCAGAAGCTGAGCCAGAAACCCACTGGTTGTCACTTGGGTGGCACCCACCCAGAGCTGAACACCCTTCTTCCAGTGGACTCCCAAAACATGAGAGTACAGTGGGACTATCAGCTCCCTCAATCTGGAAACTGCTCCCCTGGTAATGCAACCTAATATTTCATTAGCATTTTAGTGACCACATCATAATATTGGCTCACACAGAGCCTGTAGTCTGCTAACACCCCTAAACCTTTTTTTGCTAGGAATGGCTTCTGGTAAGCTGGGCCATTCTGATTCTAGACTTGTACTGCTGATTTTCTTTCTTTCAAAATCTAAGTCCTGGGTTTTAAATTAATCTCAATTGGATTTCATCTTGGGACTTTGACTGTTCAGGCCAATCTGTCCAAATCTCCTGGAATCTTGGGTCTGTCATTCAATGCAATAGTGAGCCCTCCCTACTCTGGGCCATCTGCAAATATAACAATGTCTTCATCTAAGATGCTGATATTGATTGTCTTTTGCTGGGGCATTGTGCTTCCTGGATTTCCCAATTATTATTACTTGTCCCATCCCCAGCAAAATTATTTCACATTCGCCTGTATGTATTTTGCATTAACTTAACTATGTGAAGATAACTCCCTCCTAGGAAGCTCCTAGAGGGAAGGCATTTTTTGCTTTTGTGTCCCCAGAACTTAGGATAGGGTATGGTACACAGCAGGTGTTTCCTAAGTGCTTGTTCACAGGGTGAAAGGATCATGGAAACATTAAGCCAGCAAAAAGAATAGTAAGGGGGCAGCTAGGTGGCACAGTGAATAAAGCACTGGCCCTGGATTCAGGAGGACCTGAGTTTAAATCCAGCCTCTGAAGGTAGAGCAGGACAGGAAGAGAAAGCACTAAGGTCATTCTGAGACATGCTAAGGATGAGACATTTATGAGATATCAGAGCATCCCAGACCAGAGCTGGAAGGGGCCTTGAAGGCCATTGAGGCCAACTCATCACTGAACAAGAATCCACCCTGAAGCATGGCCAATCAAGAATCATTGTGCCTTTGCTTGGAGACCTCCAGTGAGTGCTGACTCATCACCTCTCAAAGCAGTCCTTTCCAGGTTTGAATGTCTCTAATTATCAGGAAGGGTTCCCTGCCATCAAACCGAAATTTGTTCTCTGTAACTCCCATCCAGTGTTCTAGTTCCTAGCAGAGTAAGCTTAATCCCTCCTCCATTAGACAGTCCTTCAAATACTTAAAGACAGGTATCAGATTCCCCCTGAGTCTTTTCTTCTCCAATTTAAATATCCCCGTCCTTTAACTGGTCCTTAAGGACTCAGTGCATTCCATCAACATGGTTGTTCTCCTCTGGATGTTACAACTTATCAATGTCCTTCCTAAAATCTGGAAATCAGAACTGAACAGATGTCTGAATAGGACAGAGTACTATTCCATGGTCTATCTATCCATCACCTCCCTAGACCTGGACTAGGGAGGTGACGGATTGATGCTTCTCAATGTAGCCTAAAGTCACATTAGCATTTTTGTTTGCCACATGAAGATTGATGATGATAAATCATTATAATAGCATGTATCTTTAAGCTTTAATGTTTTCAAAGCACTTTACATGGTATCTCATTTCATTTGCACAACAATAAATACCACACTATTGACTCATAATGAGACTGTAGTCTACTAAAATCTCTAAATATTTTTCAGACTAAATGCCACCTAATCATGCCTCCCTATATCTGTGGAGTTGATTTTTTTTTCTTTTCAGATCCTGGGATGTAATATATCTGGTCCAGGAGACTTGACTTCATCAAAGGCAGCTCTATCTCTCTACTTATAAGGGGTATCTGCTGCCTCTTAGCCATTTGGGCTCTCCTTGGCAGAGAAAACCTAAGTAAAAGAAGAATTAAGCAGCTCTCCTTACTGACACTCCATCATGTCTTCTTTTTCTCTTTCACCCTGAGTCATGGCCCCATCTCTTCTCTAATGAGGCATTAAGTGTAGTGGTAAAAGCACTGAATTTGGAGTTGGGAGGCCTGGGTTCAAATCCTGATGCTGCTACTTACTGCCAAAGTGACTTTGGCCAAATCACTTCCCCCTCTGGGCCAACATTTCCTCATCTGTAAAATTTCCTTCCAGTATTACATCTAGGGTTCTTTTTGTTTCCCTCATATAGCTTAAAAATCCTTGTCTGTTGTTCTCAGCTTTCTTCTCCAGCTTCATTTTCTATCCAGCTTGAGCACTCCTGACAGGATTCTGACAGGATACTAAACATGCATCTATACTCATCCATGACCTGCTCTTTCTTTCACCTCCAATGCATGTCTTTTTAAAAATCTGAGTTGGTCAATGAGTGAGCAATTGCTCTAGACAATCCCTCCCCACTTTCTTCCGTGGTGCATCTGTTTCTCTTTATGCAGCCACAGTGAATAGAGTGCTGGGCCTGGGGTCAGGAAAATCTGTGTTCAAATCTGACCTCAGACATTACTAGCTGTGTGATCCTGGGCAAGCTGTTTCACCTCTGCTTGCCTTAATACCCTGGAGATGGAAATGACAAACAACTTCAGTATCTTTGCCAAGGAAACCCCATGGACAGCATGGTCCACGGGGTCACTAAGAGTTGGACATGAATGGACAACAACAAAATCTTTAAAAGAAATTTCTTGTTTAACTTATGAATTGACACAGCAACAAACACAAACATCTCAACAGATAATAAAAAAGACTGCCTACAAAGCCATGAACCCCTGTTATATATGGTTCTTTAAAGTCCATCTGAAATGTAAATACTTCCTTTGGCTCTTTTCTATGTATTTCTTTAGTCATCTGATCAATCTTAAATAATTTCTTATTCAAAAATTTGCAAAGAGCTCATTGGAGGAGTTTCCTGACAAAGATCCATCTCTGAAAGTGAAGTGCCTCCTCCCATGTATTTTTTTTGGGGGGGAGGGGGCAGGGTAATGAAGGTTAAGTGACTTGCCCATGATCATACAGCTAGTAAGTGTCAAGTGTCTGAATCTGGATTTGAACTCAGGTCCTCCTGAATCCAGGGCCAGTGATTTATCCACTGTGCCACCTAGCTGCCCCCCATGTATTTTTTGGGGGGGGTGAGGCAATTGGGGTTAAGTGACTTGCCGAGGGTCACACAGCTAGTAAGTGTTAAGTGTCTGATGTCAGATTTGAACTCAGGTCCTCCTGAATCCAGGGCTGGTGGTCTATCCACTGCGCCACCTAGCTGCCCCCTCATGTATTTTTTATTTTCTTTTTTCCCATGTATTTTTTAAACGTTCAATGATGCCCTTATTTCTCCCCCCCCTTTTTCATCTCTGTCATTAGACCCCCCTCCTCATTAATGTGTTCAGAATCTCATTCAAAGAACCTTTCCAACCCTGTAGGCACAGGATGGGGAGATGTCCTGACTGTAGGCAATCAAAGCTGCTTCTAGGGCTCCAAAGAGAGGTCAGGACTAGAGGTACACACCTGGGAGTCATTAGCACAGAGGTGGTAGTTCAAGTCATGGGAGTGAATGAACTTACCAAGGGAGAGTATGGAGAGATAAGAGAAGGGGCTAAGGGCAGACCACAGGGAAGATTCCTTTTAGGGAGTCAGGAGCACAACAAGGAATCACTGGAGGCAGAGAAGGACGAATTATAGAGAGGAGAAGAGCTAGAAAAGTGGAGTATTTCTGAAGCCAAGGGAGGAGAATGTATCTATAAGGAAGGTGAGGTCACCCATGTCAAATGCTATAGAGTAGTCCAGGAGGATGAGGATAGGAAAAGGTCACTGGATTGGGAAGTTAGGAGGTCAGTGGTGACCTTGGAGGGAGCTGTTTGCAAAGAATGAAGGAAGTGCTTTGGAGGTACCAACAAGCAGGGCAGTTTTGTTACTACTGTGTTACATTTCAGATAGACTTTAAAAAACTGTACGTAGCAGGTTCACTGCTTTGTAGGCAATCCTCTTTTTTGTTATCCATTGAGATGTTCATGTTTGATGTGTGGACTCATGATTTAGATAGGAAATTTCTTTCAAAAATTTTATCGTTGTCATCCAGTCATATCCAACTCTTAGTGGTCTCATGGCCCATGCTGTCCGTGGGGTTTTCTTGGCAAAGATACTGGAGTGGTTTGTCATTTCTGTCTCCCATGGATTAAGGCAAACAGAGGTGAAGTGACTTGCCCAGGGTCACACAGCTAGGTAGGTACCTTATGAAATAGGGGCCATTTTATTCATTGTATTTGTATCTACAGGGCCTAACACAGTGTCTGTCATAGAGGAGGTGCTTAGTAAATATTTATTGATTGACTGACATAATTTTAGAACTGTGTTCTCAGAGAAAAAAAACTACCTTATCCCCATTATGAGATTTTCTAAAATTCTACCTTTTTCGTTAATTGATCTACCATTTGCTTCTACCATTTAGCTCCAGAAGAAAGTTAGTTAAAGGAGCCATTACTAATAAAGTTTGCAAAGTGCTTTATACTTTAATATATTATATATATATATATATATGTGTGTGTGTGTGTGTGTGTGTGTGTGTGTATGTATGTATGCATGCATGTAATAGAAGTTTGGAGCTGGCTCAGGTGTCTGAAGTCTCCTAGCACAACACCAGAGATGGAGCATCAGAATAAGAGAGGTGATGTTCCCACTGTCCTCTGCCCTGGTTAGACCATATCTGAAGGGATGTGTTGAGTTCTGAGCAGCACAGATTGGGGAGGACATTAACAAAAGTGAGGTATCAGATGTAAAAGATTATTTCAAGAAGTTAGGTCATGAAAGAAAAGAGGGCCGGAGCTCTTCCCCAGTCTTAAAAAATCCAGAACCTTTGCCCATGTCCCTGGTTTTGCCGGTTCTCTGATTGCCCATGGTTTCCCCACCACTACCAACAGTCATTCTAAAATCACATCTGCAGGTACTCTGGGCTATCATTTGCAAGAACATTTAGGTACCCTCACAGTGTTCCCTCCCCTCTCTTGAGCTTTCAGTCCTTCTGAATCACATCTATTCTCTCATTTCCAGTTTGAAGAACATTCTCCTTCATGGAGAAGACTGAACCAAGAAGTAGTGAAGTCTTGGGAGGGAGGCTATTTTTGTTACCCTGACACTCTCTATCAAATTATTTTCCCATTCTTAACATTTTAAAACGTTAAATGCCATTGTGTGAGGCAGATAGGTAGGCCGGCATATAGAGTATTTCACCTAGAGTCAGGGAAGACCCAAATTTGAATCTTGCCTCAGATAGTTACTAGCTGTGTGACTCTGAGCAAGTCACTCAACTCCTCTAAGCCCCAGATTCCTCATCTTTAAAATACAGTGACAGACAAAAAATACATTTCATATATATATATATATATATACATACATACATACACACACATATCTACATTGTAAATTTTCAGATTTGAGATCAAAGGAGAACTTCATATTGGTTCAATCAGACCATGAGAAACAACTACAACAGATGTGATACCACCACCCCAAAAAAAGTGTTTACATTGATTCTGGCACATATTTGAATCTCTCTTTTCCTGTGGGGATGGACAGGATGGTGGTATATGACTGGCCTTAATTCTAGAAAAAAATCTTTACTCAGAAAGGGTGAGCTACTATTGCAATGAATGTAAAAAAGATGGTGAATTTGGAGTTTGAGGAGCAGGTTCCCCATCCTTGCATTGGGCATGTCACTTTACCTTTTTAAGTCCAAATTTCTTTATTTTTCTTTATTTTTTTGCGGGGCAATGAGGGTTAAGTGACTTGCCCAGGGTCACACAGCTAGTAAGTGTCAAGTGGCTGAGGTCGGATTTGAACTCAGGTCCTCCTGAATCCAGGGCCGGTGCTTTATCCACTGCTCCACCTAGCTGCCCCAATTTTTTGTTTTTTTAAATTAAAAAAATTTTGCAGGGCAATGAGAGTTAAGTGACTTGCCCAGGGTCACACAGCTAGTAAGTTTCAAGTGTAGGAGGCTGGATTTGAACTCAGGTCCTCCTGAATCCAGGGCCAGAGTTTTATCCACTGTGCCACCTAGCTGTCTAAGTCCAAATTTCTTTGTCTTCTAAATGGAGATATGTGCACAATATGTTTCTCCAAAACTCAACTGCACAAGTACAGGATGGGGGTGTGTCTAAAGATATACTGTTGAATTGAAAAGGTGTATCATACAGGGGAATCTAGGATCACAGACTTAGAAATGAAAGGCATCTTTAAGGTTATCTAGTCTAAACTCTGTCATTTTATAGATGAAGAAATTGAGATCTTAGAGAAGTGACTTGTCCAAGGTCACACAGGTGGTAAGCAAAAGAGGTGGAATTTGAACTCAGATCCTCTGACTCCAAATCCAACATTCTACCTATTGCACCATGCTGGCTACCAAGCTCAGGAGGAGTCTATAATAGTATGGCATGGCATCCTAACAAGCTAACCCTGTGTGAGACTGAGGAAAAAATAAAACCATAGACTTAGAGCTGGGATGGACTTTAGAGGTCACCTGGCGCAATGCCACAGATGGAGCCTCCAAAATGAGGGAGGTGATGGTTCTGCTGTCCTCTGCCCTGGCTAGACCATGTCTGGAAGAATGTGTTCACTTGTGGGCAGCCCATTTTTGAAAGGCCATTGACAAAAGGGGAGAGTGTCCTGAAGATAGTGAAAAGAATGGGGAAGGAAGGAGAAACCATACCATAGGAGGATGACTTGAAGGAACTGGGATGTTCAGCTTGGAAAAGAAGGTTGGAGGGCCAGGGCAAGGGTGGGGGGGCATGATGACTCTATTCAAGTATTTGAAGGGCCATCAGTGGAAGATCTTGTACTATTTGGCTTGGGTGGGGCAGAGCTAGAAGCAATGGGTGCAAGCTGCAAAGAGAGAGATTTCAACTCAATGTAGAGAAAACCTTAATGTTGAGAGTGGTCTCAGAATAGGATGGCTTGATTTGGAAGATGCCAGGCTCTCCCTTCCTTAAAGGTCTTTAGGCAGAGTCTGCCTGACCACTTATCAGGTAAGTTTTAGAAAGGATTCTTGTTTGAATGTGAATAGGTTGGACCTCTGAGGTTCCTCCTCTCTCAGAAATTATGCACTTCTGTGATTCCTCCTCCCCCATGACGGGCAGGAAGGATCAATGGGATAGTATATGCAAAGTGCTTTGTAACCATAAAGGGCTGCATAAATGTGAGTTATTGTTCTTATTCTCCCCATCTTAGATGAAAATGGGTCACCTTTATTTGAAATGAAAATACTGTACATACAATCTCCCCCCCCCACTCCTCATCTCCTTCACTGTTCTTTTTTTTAACCAGAATATTTGTCCCTATTTTTAGAGTTGTTTCTGTTTGATGAAATATCCTTCAGTGATTGTTCAAGCTGAACAATGAATAACACAGCCTGAGATATTGGCATTTCCCCCAGCAGCCCGTGAAAATAACCCACAGTCCATGAATAGGTGTTGAATACCTGGAGGTGTGGAACAAGCTTCCTTCAGCCCGATCATGCTGAGATATTTTAGTCTTGCTGAAGAGAAAGAAAGCAAAAGAAAAGGGGAAAGGAGAGGAAAAGAAGGGGGAGAGGGAGTCTAGCCAAGTAAGGGGGGGGGAGGAGAGAGAGGCAGGAAGGGAGAGGGAGAGAGAAAGAGGCAGGGAGCAAGAGACAGAAGGCAGGAAAGGGAGCGTTTAGAAGAAGGGGAAAGAAGGTAGAGATAGGGAAAGAGAGGGGGGAGAGAGACGGAGACAGAGAGAGAGGGGGGAAGGGAGAGAGAGGAAGGGAGGGAGGGGGGACAGAAAGGGAGAGAAAGGGAGAGGGAGAGGGAGAAGGAGTGAGAGGGAGTGAGAGGGAGAGAAAGGGAGAGAGGACAGAGAGAGAGAGAGAGAGAGAGAGAGAGAGAGAGAGAGAGAGAGAGAGAGAGAGAGAAGTAAATTCACCCCTTCCAAAAGCATTTTTCTAAAGAACAAAGGGATTGCCTGGGTCAGGAGAGCTCTACCTGAAATGCTAATGATGTGCAACGGTATAAGGTAGAAAAGGTCTGGAGGAGAAAGAAGCTACTGTAGCTCTTCAGGCTGGGGTTTTGAGCAAAGAATTGCAAAGATACCATGTGAGCTCGAGTGTCACAGTCTCCCTAGAGCAGGCAGAAATGAATGAAAACTCCTTCCCAGAAATAGGCCCTTTCCTGTGTTTTGTGGGGTGCTCCAGGAGCCTGGCTCACCCAAATTCTTTCCCCGACCATGCAAGATAACCCACCGCACATTCTCCTACTATCGTATTTACTGGTGGGAGGACTTCGGGGATCAACTGATCCAAGCCCCCCATTTTACAGGTGAGGGAAGCAAAGCCCAGGGAAGGGAAGGGGCTTGCCCAAGGTCACACAGGTATTAAATAGCAGAGTTGGGATTTGCACTCAGGTCCTGTGATTTTAGACCTGACCCTCTTTCCATGGTGCCCCAACCAAGCCCCTGTTTTGACAGATAAGGAATAACAGAACCGAAGGGTTAAGTGACTTACCTGTGATCTCACAGCTAACAGGCAGCAACAGCTGGGCTTTTAACCCACAGCACAGAATCCAGCTCAGGTCTTTGGGTTTCCACCACAGGGTCATTGTCTTATTCACTATTTATATTATATAGAATATATAAATAACAAATATATTAATAATATTATAGATATATCTATATAGATATAAAACTTATTAACCCTCTGAGAAGGACTACCTTGAGGTACATGGAGAAACTTAGGTCAGGCCAAGGTGTAAAAAAAATATTAGGTCCAAATGAAAACATCAAGATCTTTCCTGATGAAAAGGGAAAGAAGGAACTTTTTTTGCCCTTTTCACTGGGCAAAGCTAGTGGTTCACAGCTCATCTGAATGGTATCAGATCTCTGGGGTTGACTGTCCACTATCAATCAAAAGAAAAAGGTGATTGGGGGCAGTGGGGGCAAATTCAGTGCCCCAGGGGATGAGGGAAACAGCTTGAGCAAGCTGAGCCCTTCAGCCTCCTGCTCCCAACGGGCTAGCATCCTTAAGCCCCACCCTCCCAGGGGGGCTTTGTGCAGAACAGGGACAAGAGTACACCACCCTGATAACCTGCACCTACCTAGATTGTCCTTGATACCCTGGGAAAAGCAAGGCTGCTTCACTTAGAGTTGGATGGGAGACAGTGACTGAGGGGATATGGGGCCTACTCTTTTCTCATTGAAAATCCTCCTTACCTCCTTTGCTGAGCCACATAGGAAAAGATCATAGGCTATTTTTTTCAGTTGCCTGTAATTCTTTACCTTAACATATATGCTATAGTAAAAAGGAAAACCTTAACAATCCTTGTGTTTGTCTGTATGTTTAAACAAATGTTTATTGCGCCCTCTAGTGGTCAGAGATTCCCAACTCTCTCCTAAACTGATAGACGAAATTCAGGAAATTGATCCAGAAAATAAAGAGAAGCAAATTTTCCTTCTTAACTCACCACAAAGAAATTCAATATTTCTATAAACTGGTGGACTTACTCTCTTGTTCCATAGCAAGCTTCTTTTCTCCCTCAAGCCTTAGAACAGGGATTCAAAACATGGGGTCTGTGACCCTGGGTCGGTTGGTTTGTTTTTAACATTTTGACAAATGGATTTTGATAGCATAGGCTTCCTTTGAAAGCCAATGTATTTTATTTCATACATTTTAGAATATTATTCTTGAGAAGAGGTATATAGATTTCACTAGATTGCTGGGGGTGGGGTACAAGAACACTTAGAAAGGTTCAGAACCCCTGATTTTGATCCTTAATTCCAGGGCCAAACGGAGAAAAGGTCTCTCTTTTTAGCATAAGCCTTGCTGGGTATAAGTAAGCCTGAAATCAAGCCCCATCATCCCATGGGGATCTCCAGGGGTGTACTGCCTCGTCAGGTCTGAGGAACTGGTTCTTATGTTAAGTTTCTCAGACTGTCTAGCTTCATTTCCTAACATTCTGGGTTAAAGGGGACTCCAGGGGCCCTCCTAGACAGGAATATAGCTTTTCAATTTTTTTCCTTCCAGAGAAGAAGATGCCATTGGCTTGTTGGGCCAACATTCTCAATGCTAGACTAGGAATCTCAAGTTGTTTTTCCCTGTGTCTGCCTTATTAATCCCATGGAACAATTCAGGCACTTACATACTCAGACTCCCTAAGGAATTAGGACCCACTAGGCCCCAAACAGTCAAGGAAGTCAATCTTTCTATTTCACTTTGGCTGGCATTCAGTCCTTCATCCCCTAGCCTCTCCCCTAACCCCTTTGCCATTTTCTCCAGAAACAGTGACAGAAACAGACCAATCCTGACATGGGAAACTCCCACTACAGATCCTAAAGAACTCTTCTTTTTATACTCAATGGAGCCAAAAAGAATTGAATTTTATTCCTGCTCTCCAGCTTGTCCTCAGTTCAAAATGACATATCAGAAAACCCTGGTGCTTTTCCTCCCACAGGTCATTTTGAATGGAAAGATTAAAGGGTTCTGTGGTGGCTCCATCATCAATGAGAAATGGATTATAACTGCAGCCCATTGCATTCAACCTGGAGCTGAAATTACTGTCGTGGCAGGTAAGCAAAACGGCTTTGGCCCATTCCCCACTGAGATGTTGAAAGCCACAGAAGGGGCTGTGGAACATGTTACGTGGCATTAAATGACTGGCCCAAAGCCGAATGTGCTCTTTCCAAAGAGCAAACTTGCTGTCACTGGATATATTTAAGTGAAAGCTGAATGGCCTCATGTTGAGGAAGACATTGTAGAGGGACTAAGAAGATCAAGGAGAGAAGGAAATGAGCGTTTGGCCTGAAAAATGGGCACCATTCCTCCCGCCACTTGCCAGTAAGACAGAAACATGGAGTTGGAGCAGAGGAGACCCAAGAAATTGTCGAGCCCTAGGGCTGGAAGGGCCTTTAGAGATCATGTGACCTGGCTCCTGCATGATCATTTGGTGTCCAATTTGAATCCTTGGAGACCTTGCTAAGGTTCATGGCACTGATTGCTCTGTAGGAGCTAGGGGAGCTCTTGCTATAGGAGAGAGGGGGAATGCAGGGGATGGGGAGAGAGAAGGTGATGTAGAGGAGTGTTAGAGTGGTGCCAAGGAAGAGGTACTGATTTTTTGTTTTTGTTTTGTTTTGGGGGGCAATGAGGGCTAAGTGACTTGCCCAGGATCACACAGCTAGTGTCAAGTGTCTGAGGTCTAATTTGAACTCAGGTCCTCCTGAATCCAGGGACAGTGCTTTATCCACTGTGCCACCTAGCTGCCCCCGAGGCAGCTCAAATTCTGATCTTGCCCGGGCAGCTAGGTGGTGCAGTGGATAGAGCACCAGCCCTGGATTTAGGAGTACCTGAGTTCAAATCGGGCTTCAGACCCTTGACACTTACTAGCTGTGTGACTCTGGGCAAGTCACTTAACCCCAATTGCCTCAGCAAAAAAAACAAAAAAAAAACATACAAAATTCTGATCCTGCCATTTACTACCTGTATGACCTTGAGAAAGTCTTGACCTCTTCAAATCCATGGGCTGCATCCATAAAATGAGGGGGCGGGGAGGGGGTTGGACTAAATGGATCCTAAGGTCCCTTCCAGCTGTAAATCTTTGAGCCTGTGTGTTGAGAGACCTTGGCTCTGACCCCTGATGACGTAGGTGGCCTTGGAAAAGTCATGTGCCCTCTCTGAGCATCAATTTCCTCACCTGCAAAAGGAGAATGACATTACTTGTCCCACTTTCCGCATAGGGTCATTGTAGGGAAGATGCTTTGGAAAATTCAAGAGTCTAGAGAAATGCAAATGATGAGGTGAAATCATGAGTCCCATGTTTTCTTCTCCCAGGTGAGCACGACACAGAAACTCAGGAGGGCACTGAGCAGATACGGCAGGTGATCCGAGCCATTCCTCACCACACCTACAATGCCTCCATAAACAAGTACAGCAATGACATCGCCCTTCTGGAACTCGATAAGCCCTTGCAGCTGAATGAGTATGTGACCCCGATCTGCATTGCAAACAAGGAGTACACCAACATCTTCCTCCAGTCTGGAACAGGCACTGTGAGTGGCTGGGGCAAGGTCTTCCACAGGGGCCGGTCAGCCTCTGTCCTCCAGTTCCTGAATGTTCCCTTTGTGGACAGAGCCACGTGCCTGCGCTCCACCAAGGTCACCATCCTCAGCAACATGTTCTGCGCTGGCTTTCACCAGGGTGGCAAAGATTCCTGCCAAGGAGATAGTGGGGGACCCCATACCACTGAAGTGGAGGGCACCAGTTTCCTCACCGGCATCATCAGCTGGGGAGAAGAATGTGCTGTCCGAGGCAAATATGGCATCTATACGAAAGTCTCCCGCTTTGTCAACTGGATTAAAGAGAAAACAAAACGCACCTAAGCCATACCAGCTTTGCTTCCTTTCCAGAATGTCGCTGGTCATTTGGGATCGAGAAAAGAGACAGGAATGGCTTTGTTACTAATCAATTTCCTATCAATTGTTGGGTATGAATCTACATTATCTCACAATGCTGCTTTTTCCTTTGGAACAGAGAGAATTCTGGGTAGAACTCAGACTACGCTGGTCTATCTGTATATACAAGAAGGGAAACAATCACTGAATAAATATTATGCTGTGACAGTGTGATCAGTCCCACAAGGCTGTGAAGTAGACAAAGTTTGGCTTCCTAACCTCATCTGTCCCTAATCCCTCTTCCTGCCACAATCCCTGTGTTTCCCTTGCATCTCTTCCCCCCTTAGTTTCCTTTATCTACTCAACCCATCTTCCCTTTGTAGTTCCTTCCTTGGCTCCCCTCTGCACCCAGACACTTAAGGCTCTGGGTTTGCCCTCCCCCAAAGCACTCTGGGGCTCCCTTCCTTTCCTGTTCTTACCTCTCTACCCAACCAATGTTACCATCTCAACTGTTTGGCCTTCCCAATCCCATTTTGTAGATGGCAGCCTACTCCACTGACATATCAAGTCAGCTCCTTACTCTTAAAGGTACATACACATGTAGCATGATCATTTCTGTATTAAGTCCTCACTGAGTGGCTTGTAAAATATCCAAATTCCTGAGGGCTAGCATGGGCTGGAGGGAGCACCCCAAAGGTTTCTGCTTCTATAGCCTGACCCTTTATTCCTGAATACATGCATATATATTGTCAGGTCCCCTAGACCCTGTCTCTAGCCTGGGCCCTCCATCACAAAGAGCTGATTGGATGGACAGAGCAGTCAGCAGCTGGCTGGGTTGCCTCCCATTGATTGTTGCCTTGCCTTGGACACATCCTGACAGCTGTCATTTGGGTCCTGTCCCTGCTCATACAAAAGACTAAGGGTGAGGGAATGAGGGATGATGGAGAGCTTGGCACTAGGGAGTTGTGGGATTTTGTTTTCAGAAAATACCAAATCCAGCTGAAATGCATCAGGAAATATAGTGAGGACCCAGGAAGGGGGCAGACCCTGGCTGGCTAAAGCCGTCCAGCTCTGCCCAGTGCAGGTCTGCTCACACTGGGGACTGGCATCAATAAACCTGTTTGGAGACAGACTCACAGCTCACAGGGAAAATATCCCAGGAAACAAGAGTAGACCCTCCCAAAGGGTAGGGCCTTTTCCAGGTATTACCCTTGTAACCAGACATACCTGTGCCCCCCATAAGAAACGCTCACTGGCTGGAACTGGACCAGTTGATGAGCCAAGCCAGAGAGCCACATGGGCCCCATGTGCAGGGGAACCCAAATTTGGGAAGGTGACAGGGTCTGGGACCAAACAAGGAGAGCTTGGCCCTTCTCCTCGCTATACAATCTATCCAGCCAATTTAATTATGAGTGAGGTACTGCGCTAGGTGCAAGGTATCCAAAACCAAATCTCCACCCTCAGGGAGCTTTCATTATACTAAGGGCATGGGTTTTTAACCTTTTGGGAGTCAGGGACCCCTTCAGCATTCTGGTGAAGCCTATGGATCCTTTCTCAGGATAATGGTATTGAAAGGTTTGCAAAGCACTTTACATTTATTATCTCATTGGATCCTCACAACAACCTTGGGAGGGAGGTGCTCTTATTATCCCCATTTTACAGATGAGGAAACTGAGGCAGACAGAAGTTAAGTGACTCACATAGCTCCCAAGTGTCTCAGGTCACATTTGAACTCAGGTCTTCCTAACTCCAGGTCCAGCGCCCTGTGCATTCTCTCTTCTAAACCTTAGAGGGAGAGCTATGAAACTGAAGATCTAGACTTCCCAAAGCAAAATAAGAAACTCTACAAATGTTATCTCTGACTGGAGCAGAGAAGAGACACTCTTGCCACCCTTGGGTTGTAGAGGTATGCTAATTCAAGAGGCCACCATTTAAATGGGCATTTGTAGTGTCCCCCACCCTGTGAAAGCAAGGCTTCCTGGCCTCGTCATCATGATCAGTTATGCCAGAAGCAGGCCACAGGTGGCCCTGCCAAGCCATGAGCTCAGGCCCTTAGGATCTGGGGTCCCTAGGACCTGGCTCACAGTGGCTGAGGATTGGACTCAATGCCACAAAACCCTGGGTTCAAATTCAATGTCTCAGCCTCAATGTCTTTTTCTGGAAAATGGGGATGAAAAAGATCTGTTGCAACTGCTTCCCAAGGTTGTTGCTGGCCTTAGATGCGGCCCTTCATTGCGCCACCGACTCTTGGGCACTGTGGCAATTGTAACTCTTTCTTCTAGACTGAATGAAGAGTGTTGGAACCCACCCATCTGCCAGCCTTCCCCTGGGGCCCAGCTTTAGCTCCCCACCACAGCCTGACACAGTCTCCTTGCATCTCAGTTCCCTCCCACCTCCTGATATATGATCCCATCCCAGCTTAAGGAGACCCCAGGGACCACAGCTTGCGAGCTGTGCCCTTGCCATCTTCTACCTAGGGCATGCACACCAGCCTGTACTGGGATCATTAACGCTTTCAAAAGCACAGGAGCTACTTAACTCAAATGGGCTGAAACATGCAGTTCTACTATTGGAAGTGACAGATTCAAAGAGAATCCTTGCTGAGTTGGGAGAAATACATGATAATAGAGCAGACATTTCCCTTTGCTGTTTCAGTAGGACTTTATGGGGTTATTCTTGGAATTCCAGGGAAAAGAGAGGGGTGTGGTCTCCCTATTTTTAAGCCCCCCTCATTTTTCAGATCAGTAAACTGAGGCCCAGAGAAAAGAGGGGTTATATAGCCCAGAAGTAGCAGTGCGGCCACTCAAATCCAAGCCTCATCACTTGCTACCTATCCTATTTCAATTGGTTTCTTTCCAAGCACTCCCCTTTCCAATCCATTCCTGCCCAAACCAACACTCCTTCTGCATAGGTCTGCTCAAACAGCTTCAGTAGTTCCCTTCAGTGCTATCCCCCAGGATAAAATACAGACTCCTCTATTTGACTTTTAAATACCTTCACAATATAATCATCTTCTATCTTTCCACTCTGATTTTGCATTATGTACTCCTTTTTTGTTTCAGCCAAAGATGGTTTCCTTGCCATTGCCCAAATTTCCTGCTCCATCTCCTACCTCCCTGCATTTGCATAGGCTGTGCCTCCTGCCTGAAATGTTTTCTCTCCTTTCCTCTCCCTCTTAGAATCTCTGGTTCCATTCAAGCCCTTTCCTGACCCATTCAGTCATAAATATTTATCACTCTGCCCTCGAAATTACTTTGTATTTTATATTCACCTATCTGCATCCATGTTGTTTCTCCCCCGCAGAATTTTTCCTGAAGGCAAGAACTACCTCACTTTTATCTTTGCACCCCCAATGGCTGACACAGTTCTAAGAACATTGTAAAATCACATTATCCTAGATCTAGAGTTTAAAGGGATGTTAGGGGTCCTCTAGCCAAAAAGCCCTCATTTTACAGATGAGGAAACTGAGGCCCAGAGATGTTATATGACTCGTCAGTGGTCACACAGGTATGAAGAGGGAGAGTTAGAATTCAAACCCAGTTCTGCTTCCAAATTACTTGAATTATATAGAGGCAACGTTTGAACCCAGGTCTTCTGATTCCTACCTAATTCAGTGTTCTCTCCAATGTATCATGCTGTTTCCTTGTGCCTCAGTTTCTCTCTCTGTAAAACTTAGTGGCTGGATTATGCTACTTTTCCCCTATGTGACCTTGAACAAGTCCCTTCCCTTCTGTGGGTTTCAGTTTCCTTCTCCGTAACATGATGACGTCCGAGGTCTTCTCCAGATCTAAAGCTACATACAATCTTATGATCTTGTGGTTTAATCATTTCAGTCATGCCCTATTCTCCATGACCCCATTTGGGGTTTTCTTGGCAGAGATACTGGAGTGGTTTGCCATTTCCTTCTCCAGCTCATTTTACATATGAAAAACACTGAGGCCAACAGGGTTAAGTGACTTGCCCAGGGTCACACAGCTAGTAAGTGTCTGAGGTCAGATTTGAACTCAGCTCTTCCTGTCTCCCCACCTGGCACTCTATTCACTTATGGCCATTAAGGTCTCTTCCAACTCTAGATCAATGATCCTTCTAACAATAAGGAGGTAAGAGGTCCCCTGTATTCTGCCCTCATCAGATCTCATCAGATCATTATGTCTGTTGTGGACTGAATGGTCTCTGAAGTCCCTTCTGGATCTAGGTCTAGGATCTTATGTGTGATCTTGAGCAAGTCCCTTCCTTAAGCTTCAGTTTCCGCCTCTGTAAAATTATGAGATTGGACTTAATGGCTTCTGAGGTCCCTTTAAGCTCTAGCTCTAAGATAGAAAGATCTTAATACTATGTGCCTAGAACTGTGCTAGCCACTGGGCATGCAAAGACAAAAGTGAGGCAGTTCTTGCCTTCAAGAAGTAGACTTTCTACTGGAGAGAAACAACATGGACACAGGTGAATGCAGAATACATGCAAAGTAATTTGGGGTGGGGGGAGAGGGATGATACTAACAACTGAAGGGATTTGGAAAGGCTTTGACTGGAGCTAGAAAGAATGGTGCAGTAGGGGCAACTAGGTGGCGCAGTGGATAGAGCACCGGCTCTGGATTCAGGAAGACCTGAGTTCAAATCTGACCTCAGACACTTAACACTTACTAGCTGTGTGACCCTGGGCAAATCACTTAACCCCAATTGCTTCACCAAAGGAAAAAAAAGAAATAGTGGTTCAGTGGAAAGAGTGCCAGGCCTGGAGTCAAGAAGAGCTGAGTTCAAATCCAGTCTCAGATACTTTTTAGCTGTGTGACCCTAGGCAAGTCATTTAACCTTGTTGATCTCAGTTTCCTCATCTGTAAAATGAGCTGAAGAAGGAAATGGCAAACCACTCCAGTACCTTTGCCAAGAAAGCCCCAAATGGGGTCCCGAAGAGTCAGACATGATTGAACAACAACAAGAGGAAGAGGGAAGGAGGGAGAACATTTCAGGCAGTAGGCACAGCCTAGCCAAATGCATAGAGGTGGGTGGTGGAGCAGGAGATATGGGAAATGGTAAGGAAGCCATTTGTCTGAAATAGAGAGTGTGTAAAAGGGAGGACTATGAGATCAATGTGGAAAGAGTGGAGACAACCAGCTTTGTGAAGGTCTTTAAAAGGTCATCCTATAAGTGACCACATCACTTCATCTACATTCTTCTTCTTCTTCTTCTTCTTCTTCTTCTTCTTCTTCTTCTTCTTCTATTCTTCTTCTTGTGCGGGGCAATGAGGGTTAAGTGACTTTCCCAGGGTCACACAGCTCATAAATGTAAAGTGTCTGAGGCCAGATTTGAACTCAGGTCCTCTGGAAGCCAGGGCCGGTGCTTTATCCACTGTGCCACCTAGCTGCCCCCCATTCCCCCTTCTTTAAAACAAGCATGTTAGGCCAGATGGCCTCTCAGGTCTGTCCAGCTCTGGGGTTCTCTGATTTCTGTACAAGTTCATGCCCTCATAAAGCCTGCACTGGCCTCACCCTGCCTCATGGGCTGGCTGCTAACAGGGGCGCTCAGCTGGTAATACCCAGGAATCTACCCTGCCCACCCCCAAATGGGTGGAGGGCGGTGCCCCTTTGGAGCTGGAGCTGCAGAGCTAAGGGTGGGCTTAAGGGTGGTAGTTCCCAGATGGGCTTCAGCCAGAGTCATTCTGCAGTAATCAGGTTTAGTCAGATACTCAGTGCTGACACTGCCAAACAGACTCATCTAATGGGCTGCAATCAGGACCTGAGAGAGCTTTTCTTGACTGAAGGCCTCAGGCTGTGTGTGAGTATTAAGAGGCAAGGTCTGGAAGATTAACAGACTCTGGAAACTGCCGAACAAAATCTGGGGGAGCAGGGAAGTGGGAGACTGCTTCTTTCTTTCTTTCTTTCTTTCTTTCTTTCTTTCTTTCTTTCTTTCTTTCTTTCTTTCTTTCTATTGGGGTGGGTGGTAGAAAAGATGCTTTCACTGACACAGTTCTCAGAGATCACAAGTAGCATCAGAAATCTAGGAAGAACAACGAAAAGGGCATTGAATCGGATGTCAGATAATCTGACTTCAAATCCTGGATATGCCCCTTATTATCTGTATGACCTTGGCCAAGTTACTTCACTGTTGTGGGCCTCAGTTTCCTCTTCTGTCAAATGAGTTTGAACTAGATGGCCTCCAAGTTTCCTTGCTAACTAGGTGGCTGAGTGACCCAGGGACTAGCATACCTGGCCTGCAGTCAGAGGTGTTTAATAAATGTTTATAGAATTAAATAGCTTAAAAGTGGTGTAAGTGCTGATCTCATAAGGAGATGTTCCCATTAGCTGCCTGTAATGTGTGCATTTACTGCTCACAGTCCATTTACCCATTTGTGTTATTGAACACTGGGAGGCATTCCCTGGGAAAGAAAAAATCCCTACAAAGGCAATACACCTTTCAGATCTCAGATTGAAAAAGGGGGAAGTATCCTTAACATGACTGTGCAAAAGTTAGGTAACATGGAATAGTGGAAAAGATTTTGCTATCGAAAGTCCTAGGTTCAGGGGCAGCTAGGTGGCGCAGTGGATAAAGCACTGGCCCTGGATTCAGGAGTACCTGAGTTCAAATCTGGCCTCAGACACTTGACACTTACTAGCTGTGTGACCCTGGGCAAGTCACTTAACCCCCATTGCCCCACAAAAAAAGGTCCTAGGTTCAAATCACAGTTCTGTGGTTTATAATCCATGTGACCTTTGGCCAGTCACTTGACTTGGCATCTCAGTTTCTTCCTCTATCAAATGAAGGGGTTGAACTAGATGACTCCCCACAAGTTACCATTTATAATCCCATAAACCTTGGGGAAATGATGTAAATTCCCTGGGCCTCAGTTTCCTCTTCTGTCAAATGAGGGGGTTGAACTAGATGACTCCCCACAAGTTACCATTCATAATCCCATAAACCTTGGGCAAATGATGTAAACTCCCTGGTCCTCAGTTTCTTCCTCTGTCAAATGAAGGGGTTGAACTAGATGCCCCCAACATAACATCCCTTCTAGTTCTAGATCAATTCATCACCAATTCCTTGCTGAGACACCCCCACCCCTGCACCCAGTAGTAATGCTACGGCAGAATTTTGCCAAGAACTCTGAGAGCATAACAGAAAACAAGGCAATGAGGAAAGCCAAGTTATATTCATTTCTTTCCTGGTATGTAGCCCGTGTTACCCTTAAACACCAAGTCATATAAAGAAACATTGGCCCCAATATTAAAATTTGTTGCTCACAGAGACTCTCCATTATATTACAAATACTGGTCAGGTTGACCACATGTTGTGATACTAGCTCTGATAACAATGGTGCCTTGGAAGCACTTACCTGCATTTACCTTTCTGGGTAGGTCTGTACTCTCCTTGGTCTGGTAGCCACTTCTTTCCAGTAGCTTACCTTTCTAAAGTCAGTTCATGAAGTCAGTGGTCTCCAAATGTTTTTGATTGCACACCCTCTATCAGTAAAAACATTTTGAGCACTCACCCCCCCCCATATGTGTCTATTTACTTATGTGTAAATTATACACATGTACTAGTGTACAGAGAGACAGCTAGATGGTGCTGTCGTGGAGAGAGTGCTGGACTCAGAATCAGGAAGACTCACCTTCATGAGTTCAAATCTGGCCTCAGACACTTACTAGCTGTGTGACCATTGGCAAGTCACTTCATCCTGTTTGCCTCAGTTCCTCATCTTTAAAATGAGCTAGAGGGGGCGGCTAGATAGCACAGTGGATAAAGCACCGGCCCTGGATTCAGGAGGACCTGAGTTCAAATCCGGCCTCAGACACTTGACACTTACTAGCTGTGTGACCCTGGGCAAGTCACTTAACCCCCATTGTCCCGCAAAAACAAAAACAAAAATGAGCTAGAGAAGGAAATGGCAAACCACTCCGGTATCTTTGCCAAGAAAAACCCAAATGGGGTCACGAAGTGTCAGGCACAACTGAAAGAAGTGAACAACAATGACTACTATTATACTGACAATCAGGTCCATTATAAAACTTGCACAAAAAATAGAACTTAAAACCCCAAGAAATAAGGAAAAAATAATATTTGATCCTGGAGGTACTAGAGAGCTGTTTATTGAGCAGGGAAGCGACATACTCAGACCTGTACTTTAAGAAAATCACTTCAGTACCTGAGTGGAGGATGGATTGGAGTGGGAGGAGACAAGACAGGGAGACCAATTAGGAGCAACTGCAATGGTCCAGGTGCTAGGTGCTGAAGGCCTGAACTAGGGTGATAGGTGTGTGAGTGGAGAGTAAGGGAAGTTTATAAGAGGTAAATGGAGATGGAGGAGACATGATTAGGCAAGTGACTGCCTATGTGGGATGGCTGAGAGTGAAGATTTGAAGATAAGAACAAGATTATAAACATGGATGACTAGGAGGGTGGTGGTGCCTTCAGCAGTAACAGAAAGGTTTTAAAGGAGAGGTGGGCTCGGGAGAAAGCTAATGTAATATTGGGGATGGAAAGCACTACTCACCCATGCCTGCTCATCTTGTGTGACTCACTCTCTCCCACTCAAAACAAAAAGAGGGGAGGTGGGACTCTTACTCATACATCAGTCACTGCCTCCAGAGCATAGAGCCCAAACTCTGAGTTTTCCTGCCACCATCACAAGGTGATCTTGGGAGGGTGAAGGGAAGGAGAATTTTCCCAACAGTTTCTACATAGTTACTGCTGTGAATGCCCAGGTTTTAATTTGGTTAAAATTTCCCTGAGCAGCCAATAGTTGGCTCAGAATCAGAAAGGTTGAGAGTTAGGCAGATGAAGGAGGGGGTAAAGCAGGGGAGCATTAGGAAATAAGGACACGGAGGGTATGATGTGATCCATCTTCCCACTCTGATTGGCTGATCACATACAACCCTCACGGGGCAGGATGTAACTGCCACTCTGAAGGCCATGGAATTAAGTCAGTCTGCCTTTATTGAGAGGCCTAAAACACAGTGCAAGGGGGAGAAATGGGAGAACTAGTAATCATTAGATATAGCTTCATCAGGGTGGGAAAATCCGATTATAGAGTGGCCACAGGTTCCAGTCATATTCACCCAATGTCAAGAGACCAAGAGGTGCACTGGGTGGTCTGACTCTGCGGAATTTATGGGAGGACAAGGACAAGAGTCAAACAGGACACAAAGAAGACAACGGTTGGGTTTCAATCAGTATTGTTGGAAATCCCAGATGTACCAGTGTGTATTAGAGAATAATGGATAGTTTCCCTGGATTTTAGCAAAATGTTTGACAAAAGGTCTCATGCCATTCTTGTGGACAAGATGAAGACATGTGGACTAAATTGTAGTATAGTTCGTTGATTTCTGAACTGAATTATACTGCTGTTCATCCTTCATCAAACCCCATCAACCATCCTGCTGAAAAGCATTGCAGGAAGTCTCAACCCTGCTGTCTGGGTCAGTAGGTTAGTCAGTCAACAAATATTTAAATACTTCAGATGTTCCAGGCACTCTGCTAAGCTGAGGATATGAAGTAAGGGCAGGACAAACAGTCCTTGGCATCAAAGAATTTACTTTCTGATGGAGGAGAAAACATATAAACAGCTAGATACATACAAGACATTGACCTTATAAGTGGAAGGCAATCTGAGAGAGGAAAGGACTAGCATCTGGGGATGTGAGGGGCTGGAGAAAATGATGGGGACTCGGAAAGAGCCATTTGATCATTTCTGAATTTGGCAAACCACTCTACTGAAGGAAGTCAGAGAAAGTAAGGGGCAGGGGGCAGCTAGGTGGTGCAGTGGATAGAGCACCGGCCCTGGATTCAGGAGGACCTGAGTTCAAATCCAGCCTCAGACACTTAACACTTACTAGCTGCGTGACCCTGGGAAAGTCACTTAATCCCAATTGCCTCAACAAAAAAAAGAAAAAAAAGAGAAAGTAAGGGGCAGAGGTAAGGAGGAATGGCATTTCAGGCATGGGGCACAGCTAGGGCTAAAACCTAGAACTGGAGATGGAATGTAGTGTTCAAGAAACTGCAAGTGGGCCTTAGGGTTCATATAAGAGAGTAAGGTATAGGAAAACTGTAAAGGTAGAAAGGGCTCAGGGCTTAAGTGCCAAACAGGGAACTTTCTTTTTTATCCAGGAGTTGATAATCACCAGACTTTATTAAGTAGCAGGGCTGACATTTAAGAAAATCATGTTTATAGCTGATTTGAGGATGGGTTAAAGTGCGGAAAGACTTTAGACAGGGGGACCAATTAACTGACTTTTACAAGTAGTTCAGGCAAAAGGTGATGAAGGCCTGAGCTACTGTTGTGGCTATATGAGTGGAGGGGTGATGAGAGACATTGTTAAGGTAGAAACAACAAAATCTGGTCCTGGGTTGGATATGTGATGTGAGAAAGTGTGGAATTGAGGAGAACACCAAGATTGTGAGTCTGGGTAATGGGGAGGATGGTGGTACCCTTGACTGTAAGGGGCATGGCTTGGGAGAAAACATGTTGAGTTTTGTTTGGGATGGGATACATTTGAGGTGCCTAGAGGGATATCCAGTTTGAGATGTAAAAGGGAGTTGGAGACATGTGACCATAGCTAAAGAAAATAAGCTCGATATTTAGATCTGGGAATCATTTGCATAGAAATGCTCATTGAAGCCATGGGAGCTGATGAGATAACAAAGAAATTGTTGTTGCTGTTTGTCCTTTATTCTCCAAGAGGAGCATGACATTGGGGTGATGTCATGACTTGCAGTGAATTGGATTTGAGTGAGGGAGGGCTGTGCAAGGTCACCAGCCTCACTCTCTCCTCCAGAGCCATCTGGGTCCAGTGGCAAGAGATACATCAAGGAGACTGGGGATGCCCCCAGAAGTTTAAGGCAATTGGGGTTAAGTGACTTGCTCAGGGTCACATAGTAAGTGTCTGAGGTCAGATTTGAACTCAAATCTTCCCAACTTCAGAGCCAGTGCCCTAGCCACTGTACCACCCAGCTGCCCCTAACCAATAAATATATAATAGAATAAAGAAATAAGAGGGTCCTGGAGCCTTAGAGGACATCTACTGTTAGATGACATGACAAGGATGAAGAACCAGCAAAGGAGCCTGAGGATGGCTCAGACAGGTAGGATGAGAAACAGAGAGAGAGAGAGGGAGAGAGAGAGGGAGCGAGGGAGAGAGGGAGCGAGGGAGAGAGGGAGAGAGAGAGGGAGAGAGGGAGAGAGGGAAGGAGGGAGGGAGGGAAAGAGAGAGGGAGAGAGAGGGAGAGGGAGAGAGGGAGAGAGGGAGAGAGGGAGAGAGGGAGAGAGGGAGAGAGGGAGAGAGAGAGAGAGAGAGAGAGAGAGAGAGAGAGAGAGAGAGAAGTTACAAAAACCTACAGAAAAGAGAGTATCCAGAAAGAAAGATGATCAGGGGTGTCAAATGTGGCATAAGGTGTCAAAGGCTGAAGATTGAGAAAAGGCCATTAGATTTGGCGATTAAGAAATAATTACTGAGTTGTGAGAGGATGGTTTTAGTTGAATGATGAGGTTGGAAGCCATACTGCAGATGGTCTAGAGGAAAGTGAGATGGGAGAATTAAAAGAAACTGGTTGTAGATGGCTTTCTCAAAGAGCTTATTCATGAAAGGAAGAAGAGACAGGATAAAATCTATGAGGGATAGTTAAAACAGTTGAGGGCTTTTTAAGAGTGGGGGAGATATGGGCAAATTTGTAGGCAGCACAGAAGGAGCCAGTAGATAAGTAAACATTGAAGATACGAAAGAACAAGCATGGTGGGGAAAATTTTTCAGAGAAACTAGGAGAGGATAGGGCCAAGGATTCACATAGAAGCTTTGGCAAGAAGGGCCAACTTTTCATCAGACGCCAGAATGAAGGAGATAGCAGAAGAAGATGTCTGATTTATGTGAGATGAGGAAGAGGGAGCTCTTGGTGAATGGTCTCAGTTTTTTTCAGTGAAGACCCTCAGGAAAAATTGTCAGGTGAGACAGTGGAAGGGAGGAGTTGATGGGAGAGGTTTGAGGAAATATAACGTTTGGAACAATTGATGTAGAGAGTGAGAGAGCAAATCAATTAAGGAGTAATGGATGGTTTGCCTTGCAGCAGTGGGGACCCAGGTGAGATTAAATAACATAAATTTGTAATAAACCCAGTCATCACAGTTTCATGATTTCTTTCTGTTACATTAAGCAGCAAGTGGATGGGATGGTAAAGATAATCAAGGGCTGAAGTTTGGCAAGGGGTAATTATTCAATTGTAGGGAAGTGAGTGTGGAAAATAGGGTAGCTGTGGGTTCACCAAGGGGTTGAGACAAGGAAGACAGGACAGTGTAACCATACACTGAACTCACTGAGGAAGATAGGGGAGAAGTGAGGTAACCTATACAGAGTCACACAACTAGTAGATGTCAGAGGTGGGACTGGAACCCAGGTGTCTCTGGCTTCAAGGCTGATACCTTTACTAAATCATACTTCTTCTCTGGAATAAATAATGGCATTAACTATGCCAATAACACAGTCAGTGAGGTGGTATCATGGATAGTGCTCTGAGCCTGGAGTCAGAAAGACCTGTACCCTTAATACTTACACAGAATAGCTGTGTGACCCTGGACAAGTCACTTAACCTCTGTCTGCCTCAACTGTAAAAATGGGGATAATAAAAAGGATGATAATAGCACCTACTCCTCAGGGCTATTTCAAGGCTCAAATGAAATAATATTTGTAAATCACTTTACACAGTGCTTGGCACATAAGCAGGCACTTAACAAATGCTCATTCCCATCTCCTTCCCCACCCCCATGCCTAAATGAAACCTCTCCCTCAAAAGAAATAAGCTGAGTTTATGAATGGTGTGTGGTGAGAGGGAACGAGAGACAACAAGGAATTATGCAAAGGGAGTGTGAAGGGTGTCATCAGGGAAATGAATGCCCGGGGTAAGGGGGAAATGGGTCAGCCACATAGTGAGAGTGAGGGGATAACAGATGGACAACGTGTGTGCTCCGTTGGTACCTAGAAAATGCCAAGAGAAAGATAAAAACTGTCCCCCTCCCAAACAGGTTGGGTGGACTCCCTGCGGCAAACTTCTTGGAGAAAGGTTACAAGAGCTGCAGAGGAAGAGCAGGCATGAATAGGTTGCTAATAGGATGCGTGGAGGGAACCCCAAGTCAAGGGGATGATGGCTCCAGTGGAGTGTTGGATTGGGGATGTCATCATTGAGGAACAGGCAAAGAATGGGCAACATGCAATCGATACTTTACTAGACAAAAATAAAACTGTTAGGTATGAATGAATTTATTTAAGCTTTTGATTTTCAAATAGAATTAACAGTTTTAATAAGCACATCTTAACAACAATTAGATTTTTCAGAATTAGAGTGACTTTGCTACCATCAGTTACAACTAGAATCTCGTCAAATTTCAACAGTGCACTTGCATTTGTAAACACATAGAGACCAAACATTGTGTGTAGAATGCCAACCTTTAAAATATTAAAACAGAAATTTTTATCTCTAAAACCTAACAATGCCCTAAAAAAATTAAACGTCTACACTGACTACTATGGGAGACAAAAAAAGATCCCCATGGTTTCTACACAAACACATTAAATGCTAAGGAATACTGTTCTTATATCAATATATTATCTAGTAAGTTTGTCCTCTAACTTCAGGACTGGCACATGTGACAAATTAATTGCAATAGTATTTAGATTCAACCTGTAGTGAAATTTAAAATATACCGAAATATTCATGAATGATTTAAAAATTGTCCATGATGGATTGCAGCAATTGGACAATGTGAGGAAGTATCAAGTTTCCAGGTCTCTGATTAAAATCCAACTGATTTGTCATACTATTGTACACTCCCACAGGCCTGGTCTGTGGCGTGAACTAGAATAGAGACTAGCATAGTGCTGTGCCAACAGTATTCCAGTGTCATTGGAGTGTCTGACAATCCCTTCATAACAGAAACAATCACAGAAAAAAATGTGCACTTTTCATAGTACAACTCCGAGATCATGGCTCGGAAAAAATAGAGTTGCTGAACGGTCATCTTCCAAACTACAATAGAAAAAACATTTAAGGCAAGTCAGATGGCTCAGATTCACTACCACACGCACACTACTGCCCCCAAGGGTTTCGAAACAGGAAATTGCATTCTTACAGATTGAAAAAAAGCGTGTGTTACCACAAAAGGGGAACATCTCGAAGAAACACAGCACACGTGAAAAAACATTTATTAGAATAGCTTTTTTTTCTCTCTCCGAAGTTCAAAAGGAGGTAGAGATGCTGAAAAGGACATCTCTCTTGCAAATGTGTATGTGAGAATAGCTATGGCACATGTGCCAAAGTCCCAAGGCAGCAAATGTAACCCTCACCACCTCCACTTTGCTTTGGAACTTTGGGGAGCCCGAAGACTGATCTGACAACCCTGGGTGGTTCAAACTGCAAGAAGAGGTGCTTTTGCATTATTGCAAAACAGTGAATTACCTGATCACTAGCTTGGTTTAGTACATTCTAGCCACAGAGTGAGAAAAGAATTACGTTGTTTAAAAAATAAAAAGTAAAACAGAACAATGTTCTGCTCTTTTCTTTTTGGTCAAGCAAAAAGGACCACCTCCTCCCCACCCCCAAGTGCCTAGACAGAGAAACAGAGACAATTTTGAGTGAGTGAAGGTTGGGTTGCGTCAACATCCAGTTTGGGAATGGAATCTAGAATGTCTGTTCTTGGAAAAGCAAAAAACAAACAAACAAACAAACAAAAATCCCGCATTTCCTCCCTTGGTCCTGATGGGAAAATGGAGCTAGCTCCTAGGAGTACTGGCACCCAGTGTTGGAATTAGTGTCCATTCCACCTTAGAGCAGATGAAACTGGAGGTGAGTACCATGGACAGGGCAGGGTAAGTACAATTATCATTGTGCTACTTTTTTTTTTTCTTCTGTAATACCATTAGGCGGAAAATGTTCATTCTTGCCTGGAAAGGGAATATCCAAATGCAAGGGGGAGGGGGAAAGGTTTCTATTAGCACTCCTTTAATTCAAGGGGGAATTTATCTTTCTTGTTTTACTCAAAGCAGCATCTACAAAGTAATGAAGCATGATGTTATTATTTTCCTTCCCAGAATGCCTTCTACCACAGAAACCTTCCAAATGTATAGTCAGTTGACATCCGTCATCGTTATTTAATGGCATCTATTTTATGATACAAAGACCGGGAAGCAAAATAAACAGAATGCCTATGTCTTAAGCCCAGATTTCATAGATGCTTCACTAAGATGCCGCATGCAAGGAGATCAGATTTAAGGCCTGATATTAATCTTGTTAAGGTGCATGAATATTAGTGCAAAAACTCTATCATCATCTGAAGTCTAAAAACTGATATTCTAATGACTTTTAAAAAACCACAATTTTAAAATATCCCCCACCCATCCCCACCTACCCCCTCCCCCAGCACGTGCACTAGAAAAAGCTTTTAATTCTAATGTTTCAATACTCAGCAAATGGTCAGATACAGTTTCTTGTGAGGCTGCACAGCCTGATCAGGATCATTGTGATCCAATCTCATTTTACCATAGTCCACTGAAGAGGTTGATTTTCAGTCGACTGGTTTGGCTGTGGAGGTTGAAAATGCACCTTATCTTTAATTATTAACAATAATAGCTGGCATTTCTATAGCACTTAAAAGTTGGCAAAGCGCTTTACAAATATAATCTCATCTAATCCTCATAGAAACCTTGTGAGGAAAATATTACAGTTATTGTTATCGCCATTTCACAGATGAAGAAACTGAGGCTCAGAGTGGTAAAGTGACTTGCCCAGGGTCACACAGTGAACAAGCATCAGAGACAGGATTTGAAACCAAAGTCTCACCTCTCTCCAAGTCTGGCTCCCAACCACTTTCTTATACTGCTTTTCAAATAATAACTAAAATGTCATTGTGTGGTAGATCTCATTAGAAACTCCTGGTGGGCAGAGATTATGTCCTCTGCACTCAATTTTTGAGTAAAGAGAGGTGCTTAATAAATGCTTAGTAGAATGGTGATCACCACCAGGATGCTTGAATTGTTACAAAGAGCCCAATTTTCTAAAACACTGGGGGAAAAAATGCAACGCTTGTACTAACACATTATTGTGAGTTAGAAGTGATGTAAAAAACCATCTGGTCTAACCCCCTCGTTTTACACAGGAGGAAACTGAGGCTCAAAAATGTTAAGTGACTTGGCCAAGGTCACCCAGATAGTAAGTGGCAGAGGGAAGATTTGAAACCAGGGACTCTGGATCCAAATCTAGCACTCTTGTAACTGTGCTATGCTTTCCTGCCATTAATCTGATTGTGATTGCAATGGAAACTAATTATGGTTAGCAAAAAAAAAAAATCATTTTTGCCAAAGTACATGGGAGCTTAAAATCGAGGATTTGTCTTTGCAAAGCAAAGCCTGCAAAGCCTGTAAGCACAGGCCCAAAGTGGATTTAAATTTCTTTGTTAGCAAACACTTTATAAAACAAAACAAAACCAAAGAAAGAAAGATAGATAGAAAAAAGGTGCTCGTGTGCCCTCAAAGCTACTCTGATTAGTTATGGTGATGAATGGGGTGAAATAAAAAGCCATCACATGTTTCATTTCCTAGACCCTGCATTGAATTGCACTAAAAATTAATGTAATTAATTTTCTCCTGAGTTCAAGATCAGACCTTCTGGCTCTTTTAATACATTGAAAATGCTGATATTATGGAAAAGGCAACTCTGATTCTTTCTATTCAAGATGAACGTCCACACCCCATGAAGGTCACAAGAGAAATAGAGCAAATGTTTGTGACCTGAGCACAGAGGCAGGCATTCGCCCATTTTGCGGTTAGTCCATGGCTGGCATTCTTTGTTAATACTGTATTGCTTAATAACAAGCCGATTGAAGCACGATGATCTAAACGGCTGTAAAACACGCATTTTGATCGCTGTTCTGTTTGCAAGGACACAACCATCCTCTCTTCTTCCCTTCTCTCTTCAAGCAGAGAGCTGATCAGATTGGGATCCACACACCTCTTTTGCCCAGTGCTAGAGTCAACAGCAGCGACCAATGGATTTGGGGAAAATGTAAATCATTTACAAAGCATTTGCTTTGGGGTGGGGAGGTAGAGAGGGAAAGGTGGGCCCAGTGTCACTCCCAAAGGGTGACTTTTGCTCTAGCTGGTGGAGACTGATTAAAGTAAAATAAGTCTTGAATTCAGCCTGTCGTTGTCTTGAAATGCATCTGGCGCCCTCTTTTCAGTTTTCTAAATTGCATAAATGAAAGACATACAGTTCAGACATTGTGCTGAGCACAGCTATCTTTGAAGCAAGGAAGGAGATGCTGCATCTAAGGGACCTATGGCAAGCCCGATATTTATAGTCTTAGTGCCCCAATCCACGTCTTGTGCAAACTCAGACCCAGACTAGTTTAAATCAAAGGCAGGAAGAACTGCTAGTAAAATGTTCACTTACTGGTAAAGGGTGTTCCTTGGAATGGAAACCCATCAGCTCTGTGAGACCAGTGATTTGATTCAGTTTAAGGCCAATTCAAAGCCTTGCCCTACAGGCTGTGGATGAAGGAGAGTAAGGTCGAGGGGGCAGGGGAAGGCTCTCAATTACAAGGAAAAATGCTTATTTCTTCCAGTGGTGCCTTTGAATAGACAATATATGACTTGTGCCAGGGAAGTTTTACAAGTGAATTGGTTTGTAGAATAAAATGTTTATGTCTTGGAGGAATATACATATACATATACATATATATATATGTGTGTGTGTGTGTGTGTGTGTGTGTGTTTGTGTGTGTATACATATATACACACACATACATGTCTGTAGGAAAACCCTGGTCAGATCATTAAGTTTAGCTGGATAAATTCAGACTCATAGATTTACTTAGAAGGGACCTCAAAGCCCACTGCTGCCCCCATCTTACATATGAAGTAACTGAGGTCCACAGAGGCCAAATGATTTGTCTGAACTGACTTAGGTAGTAAGTGGTAGAACAAGAATTTGAATCCAGATCTCTGGAATCCAAATTCTGAGTTTCTCTGGTTTACTCTGCTTTTCTACAGAGGCCACAAATTAGATAAATATATGTATTCCATAAATTTAAAAAATATGCATTCCACTACTATGACTTCAGCAGGGCAGTGGGAGTGGCATTGAATAATATAAGAAAATAGCACTCCTGGTACTTCCCAGGACAGAAGAGAAACATTTATAGGCATGAGATGCTCAGAGGGTCAGGCCACATCTAAAATATCTACCAGCTCTTTCTTGAAGGTTCCCTCAACAAGAAAAAATGTCTTCTGTTTCAAAGGCTCTCTCAACCATAGCAGCTTTGGAGAAGGGGTGGGGGGAGAAGTTTAGCTTTCAAAAAGAAAATGAAAAATCTAATATTAAAGCTATCAAAGAAAACAGAAGCTCCCAATCCCCAATCCCCCAACCCAACTCACACATTCGCACATATACTTCTAAGGGCCAAGCTGTCCCTCCTGTAAGCCTAATTGGCATGCAGTATGACATAGACGTAACTCAGTTAGTTACATCTATGATCTGGCCTTAAAAGCAGCTAACAGATTAACTCACATAATACCTTCAACTTTGGCCTTCCGAACCCTACTGTCCCAGATTACACTCTGTGAACTCTCCCCCGGAATCACACCTTCTTTTCTTCCATTTGGATTTTTCATCGACCTTTAAATAATAAATGAATTAATGGCCAACAAAAGCAAGTGTGTGCTAATTAAGAACCTAAACATGGACTATGGCAGTATAAAATGTTCACCCAGCAACCTGGACCGTTTTCAAGGCTTCACTGAGTATATGCTCAGTGGCAAGATGACCTTTGGCAGAGGAAATACTTGGATCTATAATGGCGATTTGTAATTGTCCTTTATTACTTTCTAGACTAGTTCATGGTCTCTTAGGGAAAGAGCACCTAGTCAAGAGAGGACTCCAGTCCAAATGAATGACTCCATCAAGACCAAATGTCCATGGGACTGTGCAAAAGCATCAGAATTTTGTCTCAAAGTGTGAAAGGTTCATAGGGCTCCCCTTCTGAAAATTCATCAAAATTACAAAATGCTAGACTTTGTCAGCAGGCCATGGTATCCTGCTCATCTCGTATTCTTTTATGCTAAAACAAGGTCCTTGACCAAAATACCTTGGTAATGAGTACAACATAAAGTCCAGCTGAGGCGAGCAGACAGGATGTCTGCACTAAGTCAATATTCAAAGCTGATAGCAGGGGAGTGGTGGCTTATTGGGAGAAGTGCCAAGCAGGACTTAAAGTGAATCAATGCAATGTACCACAGCTATTCGTCAGCCCAGAAGCCTCAGCCAACACAGCCGTACAGAGCAAGGAAACCAACGAGGGGACAAGGGCTCATTGCGGGATCTCAAAGCACTTTACCCGGGTCTCTGCCAAGCACACTCTTTTTCAACTGCTGGGAGAGGTCACTCTCAATACCAGGCATGTGCTCACACAGGGAAAATGAATCCCCTCCCTGATAAGAAACATGACTCCTCTGCTTCTTAGCATGGGAGGCACCAAAGAAAGGTTGACAAAGGTCTAGCGTAAGCAAAAAGGGTGATTTTGTACCAATGTCCCCTAGCAAGAGGGAAGGAAAGGCATTTCAGGCATGACACCTACCCTTCTGCCTCACCATCCTCATGTAGGAGTGAACAGGCATCCCCATTTTTAACCAGCTGATCATCCGATTCTTTCTTCTCACATTCTCTAAGGGCTTTATACATTCTTGGAGACTGGAAAGTTGTTTGGAGAAAGTGTGTTACGGACAAGCTCTGTGGCCATCACCTGGCACAATTACATTCTCTGAGACATAAGTAGCAGGGAGAAGCTGGAGTGGGAAGTATTAGGTTGGCAGGAATAAAGGTAGAGATATTGATGGTCACAAAGCAGAAAGGAGAAAGGCTTAGCATAAAGAATACATTTTATTGGAATAGCAATTCTCCTTTAGTCAGAAACAGAAAATAATAGAACAACTAAATTCAGAATTACATCATTTCTAAGAATAAACCTTGGAAACATTTTCATTTTTTTATTTTAAAATACTGTACTGGTAAACTGATCTCATGAAAAAATCCTTTTGGCACATATGAAAGGCAACGACTGTGGACAATAAATTTACGAACCAACGGGACTCGTGGGCTTTGCCCTCTACTACACAAGCTTAAATGAGAGGGTCCCGTTGAAAGCTTCCAAAAGCACAGTAGCATTCCTTGCTCAAACTTAGCTGTTCATTGATGTGATTTCAAAATGAACCCATCCACATAGCAAACACCCCAAGGCACACTGACTGTACTGAGCTCAAGAGTAGACAAGGAACAGAAACAAAGCATGATTTGCAAGGGCAGAAGCACACTGGCATGAGAATTCACTCAGCAGAAGCCATTGGACACAGCGATCACTTCAAAGTACAACCCAAAAATTCAAATACAGAAAAAAACAAGAATCTCTCAGTCAATGATCTGCATATCCACAGAAATGAGACTGAAAAACACTGTCCACAACAAGATTAGGGCTGTAAATCTCTTGAGAAATAGGTTTTCCAGACAGACTCAGCAGCACGAAGGAGAGAGCTAAGGGTTAATTCGCATAGAGGTTGCACCAAAGTAAGGCACCTATGAGACCAAGGCACAATGGCAGAACCTCTACACACAAGCTTGGCACCCAGGCCGGGGTCAACAGTGCCAGCTCTTCACTGGCCACTGCCAGTGCTTGGAGCAGTGGCACGGAGAGCTCAGAAAGACATGTAATCCCCAAAGTCAGTTCGATTTTACCTTTGAAATGCATCATCTTGCCATTTTTGCAGTGTCACAACCTTTGGGAACCAGGTTTAGCAGTTTCTTATGCCTAGCCAGTGATTACAAGGCATGTAATCAGGAGGGAATATACTGCAGAGGGAGAGTGGACCCAGACGGTGGCCACAGATCACCCCAACTGGACAGAAAACCTTTGCACAGATCAATAGGAGTTCACAGCAGGGGCTTCTGAATCCCCCATTTGTAAGCAAGAAAGGATAAAGAGAAGGAAAGCATTCTCTTGCTTGTGTTCTAACAAACTGCTACTGACAATTCTTTTTTAGGGAAAAGTATGTCTTACATTTTGCAATATTCTACATTAGGATTGATGACTTGCCATAAAGCGTTCATCAATCATGAGATATTTGTTTCCCTTGCAGACACTGCAGCTGGGACAATGCCGAAGTTAAAAAGACTTGTCAATTCTGACTTCTCCATGAGTTGATTATCTATGACCCATTTCCCTGTGATGCTCTGTGTACATTTGAGCTTCATACCCCCCCTCCTACCCTAGTCACTTGGTGTTGGCTTACAAAATACTGATTCTTTTCAATGTTACTTTGGATCAAGAAAGCCTTTGGAAGGATGTGGGGCTGAAAACCCCAAATAGAAAGACATGGGTGGATTTATAATACATCCCCAAGTTTAAGAGAAAGGTCCCCTTTCCTTCGGCCTAAAAAGTTTCACACTAGGTTGGCCCCGTGGGCCATCTGGCCCAATATTCTGTCTCTGGAAAGGGTTTTTCCTTGCATTGTCCCTACTCTTTCGCCCTGACCCAAGTCTGGAATGCCTTCCCTTCCCATCTCCTCTTGCCATCCTTAACTCCCTCCGAGGCTCAGTTCAAGTACCGACCTGCACACGAGGGTATAGGTTGATTTGTACTTACAGATTTATGTACAAGCTCCATCTCCCCAGGAGAATGTAAGCTCCCTGGAGACAAGTATTGCTTCATTTTGGGTCTTTGCATCCCCAGTGCACAATCCACTAACATTTATGAAGCACCTACTATGTGCCATGTACAGTGCTAGGTCCTGAGGATAAAAAGATCAAAATGAAACAGTGTTTGCCCGCTAAGAGCTTATATTCCAAGGATAAAATGGCACATGGTAGCCATACAATGAACATACAGTAAAATGAAGGAATGGTAACTGTTCTCCATACTGCTGACCGCAGAAGGTTAGGGTTACACCTGTCTCATAACAGCCCTAATTCCACGCCAATGGCCCATTAATGATCAGCCTTGGATATATCCTACCAGGGTGACAGCCTCTAGATGTTTGCTGTCTTGTTGTAGAAAATGTTTATTTGGGCCAATGCTTTAAGCTGGAAGGAGCATTGGAAACCATCTCAGATAGGCAGTGTTACAAAGTGGCTAATGTGCTGGCACTCAAGTCAGGCAGTTTTGAGATCTGATACTATCTCTGATCCTTGTGAGCTGCAAGGCCCTAGGCAGGTCACATCACTTTTTCAAGTATCAGTTTCTTGATCTCTAAAATAAGGGAAATAGCACCAACCCTACCTGGATTGTTGTTGTTTGTCCTTCATTTTTAAAGAGGACTGTGATATGAGGAAGGTGATGTCATGACTTGGAGTGAATTGGGTGTAAGGGAGGCAGGGTTGTACAAAGTATAAAGCCCAAATGAGATAACAGAAATGCCAAATATAATAACCATTCTTATCCTCTACATAGCTCAGATGCTGGGAGGAATGGCAAGTGAGCCAAGTCTTGAAGGAAGGGATTTCAAAGGCAGAGATTTGGGGGCAGAGCATTGTAGACAGTGTGATGGAAGGAAATGAGCCCTGGACTGACTGCATGTTAGGACATAATGCAGTTCTAATGGTTGGGAATTTGGGATGTTCAGCTTATCTAAATCCTTCCTTAGAACATTTATCTGAGGAAGGACCTTGTTACATCCACCCCATTCATACCCTGTGTATTTTTTTATTGTGGTTGAACATGATAAAACATTTATTGATTTCTTTTAGAGCCAACACTTGGGAGTCCCAGTAGTGGCTTTGATCTACTGATAAGACAAAAGGCAATTATTTGTAAAGCTTACATAGATTTCACTTGGTCTCAGATTCTACCTCCCTTTGTCTAGCTAGAAAAGAGCCGCAAAACTTACCAAATGATAACAACTGGCCAATTCCAAGTGACCTGGGATAGTATACTCAGTGAACAGACCTGAAGTTCTAGGACATTTATCTGGTCAGCTTCAGGAGGAGTTCTCTATATGTAGACAAATTGGGATCACATAAAAGTGAGGGGCACTTCCATGCAGTTAACAGTACAATCGGCTTCACATTCTTTCTGCATGGGGTACACCTCATGATCTCAGTGATATAGAGAAACCACCCACCAGGGCTGGTCCCCTTTTCTCACTTAATATGGCCTCAACACCTTTTATTTCAATGTATCATCACTAACCAATTGGCTCCCATCTTCCTCCTCTGTGTCTGAACAAGCCAACAGGAAGCCACTGTTAACCCATTCTTCCAGGCTTTCACCAAGTTCCACGGTCAGTGATGTCCTTGAGGAACCTGAAAGAGAAATGCAGAAAGCTGAAGCTTCTGGCTTCAGTCTTTCCTTCTGTCCTGAATTGACACCTTATGTACCAGCACTGAGCTAAGAAGCTTTCTTGGTCCAAGATGAGGACCTCTTTGTGCCAAAGCCTCAAATTTGGCCAGAGTGATTAAAGGTGCAACTAACTTCTAGAAGAGAAGCCAGGGTTTAAAGGGGATTTTATAGAATGAAGTTGCACCTCCTTAAGGGGGCATGACATTTTGTAGCACTTTAGATGGCACAAGATTGCCTACAGACAATGAATGACCAACGGAAAATGATTCTTTTCCATTCATTAAAGCAGACGGAGCCGGATATCTTTGTGGGAGAAAATGTTACCTGGGCTCAGTCACCATAAATAGAAGCTTGAAGACATGAGAGTTATTTTCAATTGCTTAGAGGGCTAGTACATGGAACAGAGATTAGTCTTGTTCAGCTCAGCAGAGTGCAGAACCAGGGACTACGGGGGGAAGTCACAGAGAGGCATATCCAGGCTGGATGGCAGGGAAAACTTTCTGACAATGAGAGCTAGTCTAAAGTGGAATTGGGCTGCCTCGGGAAATACTAGATTGTCCCTCACTGAAAGTCTCTAAGGAGAGGCTAGATGGCCACTGGTCAGGGACAGTCTGCAGAGGGGTCTTTTATTCAACTTTCAATTGGGCTACAATGCCTCTGGGATCCTTTCAACTCTGACACTGATGGCATGACCTCCAGCCCTCTCTGAAGGGTCATCATAAAGAAGAGCGATTGGACTTGGTCTTGGCCTCAAAAGACAGAACTAGAATGAATGGGGAGAAGCTGCAAAATTAGGCAAATTTTGGCTTGAAGACAGTAAAAACAATCTAATGATGCTAGCTAACCAAAAGTCCATTGGACTATTGCTCTGGAAAGAGGCGTGAGTTCTCTTTCATAAGAAGTCTTAAACAAAAACTGGATAACCACTCATCAGAGATTCTGTGAGAGGATTCTTGTCTAGTCATGGCCTCTGAGGCTCCTTCAAACTTTGAGATTCTGTTAGATTCTAAGGAAAAATCATTTAACTGCCTTTTTTGAAACCAATTCATTGCATAACTGAGTCTTTCCACTAATTCACACTGACACCCCCCCTCTCCCTATTAGTCCAAATGAGACTTTATGAACTTTTTAAAAAGTTTTTATATAGTTTATTTATGCTCTGATGAAAAATTATCTTCATGGATAAACATCCTCCATAGTGCCTTTCATTCCTCTTTATGAACTTTTCTATCAGCTATGCAGACTTATCTAGTTTCTCGCAGACCAGAAGGAAAAGGGCCCATTCAGTTTAAGGGGAAGAGGAGGGCAGTAAGAGAAAACTTTGTGAGCTCGTAAATATTCTTCACACTTTGCTACCAGATCTTTCTATACATTATCAGCTGGCACTGTAGCCCTGACAGTCACCGATGAGCTCAGTGCACATCATAAACATTATGGTCTTTGAAAAGTAGAGCAATTCTCCAGAAAAACACCTGGAGAGTCAGATCTGCCCAGACCTGACTTGTCTCTGTGAATGAATGAGATGAGGCTTACACATACTTTTGCTTGTTTTAGTCTGAGGAGACAGAACCAAATTGTCCAATGTCACGGGGCTCGTGCGATCAGATTCGTTTTCTTCAGAGCTTACAGAGACTTGCTGCTGTATTCTGAAATATTTGCCAAGTGAAAGTGATCAATCAATTAGAAATTCAAATCAACAAACGTTTGTGAAGCACATCTTACACATGAAGGAAGCACTCTTCTAGGTTCTAAGGATATGAGAAACAAAGAAACAAACAAAATAGTCCCTGATCTCAAGAGACTTAAAAGCTATAAGGCCCTTTGGAAAGCAACAGGGGTTTAACAACCCTGATGTATATCTACTTGGATATTACTGGATGAGAATGGTGTTAGAAATCCATTTGATTGAAGCTAGTGTTTCCGATTTGGATTTTAGTTGGAATTTATTTCAATTCTTGGCACTCTTTTAGTTAAGGATGACATATCAACTTGAATTAAATTTTGGCACCCTCGAGTCTTCTGCTGAAAAAAAACTAAGCATATTTTAAACTTCTTGATTATGCTGCCTCTATAGAAGCGACAAACTAGTCGATTCAGCTCCACTTGAAATGAATCTATTTAGTGAACAATTCAGAGAAGCTTTTGTTTTCTTGTTAAACAGGCTATGTTTATGCCATTATCATAATGGAAAAAAATATTTTTATTCCAGAAGCCTGTGAGGGCTGGGTCATTATAAGCCCCTCTTAAGCCTCTCAAAGGTGTATTCTCCATTCTCCACACTGCCTGAGTTCCCCTCCACTACAAATCTTGAAGCAAACGTTGAAGGAGCTAGATTAGAATGAAGAGAGTTTGGTCCCAACTCCTCATGAAATGAAGAAAAAGCATTTAAAACCTGAAGCTGTCTGAAGGTGGTTTGGGCTGACTTTTCCTCTCCCCTGACAGCCTCCCCGGTAATGGCCTTGTATCAATGCCCTGGGGTCTTAGTGAGGGGTACTTTGCACTGCTTGGCCCAGACAGGCTTCAAAGTATTTGCCCCAGTAATAGAAAATCCCTGTTATGGCTCCGCTTATCAGGTATGTGTTGGAGGGTGGCTTGCTCAAGTAGAAGGGAGACCAGACCAGCCCCAGGTCCCTTCTGATCCTAGTAATCTGAGTTGGTACATTTGTATCCAGGAGGCTGCTATACATCAAACCACAGGTTAGAAACCAGCAGGCTTCACATTAATATGCAAGAAAAAGCCTAGCTCCTCAGGCAAGGATATTGTGGAAAATCCTTGTTGCTGTGCAGACATTTAGCTTTAATGAATTAAGTAAGGTGTGCATATAAATGAAGCTTGAACCTTAAAAGAATTCGAGTTGGTTTTTCACCAACTGTTAAGAAGTCAATTACTGCATCAAACCTAGCAGCCTTTAATCCTATTACTTTTGGTCAAAGCCTCAGTATTGAAAAGTACTGAGTGCCCAGGAGGATGAAGACCTCCTGTGTAACCCTGGCAAGGCTCTGAGGAGGAATCAGCCGAGGCTCCTCTAGCTTTGGTGACCTCTGAAAGGCCCCGTGCAAACCAGGGTGGAGCAATGCTTGGTGCTGTCGATCTGTGGCACCTATGGATGCTGGAGCAGGAATTTCTAAAAACAATAGCTTAGAAATATCCAGGCCAGGATTTCAAAAGGTTTAACTCTTGCTGAATCGTACTCAAATCTTCTTAGAAGAAAAAGCCACAAGGGTGCTGCTGTATTGTCAGGTCAGAAACTCTGGGTGAGGCAGCAGAGGAAGAGAAGTTTAAAGAATCTCAGAGGGTTAGAGGAAGCCTGAGGCTGGGAGTTGCATCCAGAATGCTGAGGAGGGTATGGGAACTGAGAGAAGACTGAGGACACTTTGGGACGTTCAGTGGGGTTAGCAGGGAGTAGTGGGTTCAAGTGTATTCTGCATCCTGTTAGCCAGCATTCGTCCTCAAAACTCCAACCTTGGCCCTGTCCAAAGGTATGGGGAGAACCAAAACTGGGGAAAATAGCAATGTGTACGTGCCTCACCCCTGCTGAGATGGACTCAACTCATGATGTGTCTCTTTGTACAGGGCTACTCTAGGTCTTGGGGGTTGGGGAGGGAGTAAGTCTCATACATAGTCATGGCCCTCAAGGGATACATGATCACAGTAGCAGCAGAGCAAGGGTGTTTGAGCCTCCATCAGACACGTTCCCTCCCAACCTTGTGTTGGATGTATCTAAACCACTTAGACCACTGCTGCCTTTCCCTTTCCCCTCATTAACCAGGTCTTTCCAGCTCTGCCATAAGACTGGTTTAAGGAAGGGTCAAGATTTCTCTCCCAGTCAGTGAACAAAGGATCAGAGTTGGGATCATCTAGTCTAAACATCTCATTTTATAGCTATTGTTGTTGTTGTTGTTGTTGGTCCTTCATTCTTGGGGAGGACAATGACATCGGGAGGTGACTTGCAATGAATTGGATTTAAGTAAGGGAGGGCTGTGTAAGGACACCAGCCTCACTCTCTCCTCCAGAGTCATCTGCATCCAGTGACAAGATATACATCAGGATTACTGGAGATGGCCCCAGATGTTTAAGGTAATTAGGGTTAAGTGACTTGTCTAGGCTCACACAGCTAGTCTGAGGTGAGATTGCAACTCAGGTCCTCTTGACTCCAGGGTCAGTGCTCTATCCACTGCACCATCTAGCTGCCCCTCATTTTACAGAGGAAGATACTGAGGTCCAGAGAAAACAAGAGACTTTCCCCAAGTACATGTAGTAGCTGACCGAGCTCATTAATCATGGACCTAGCTCCAGGATCAAGTCAGCTTACTTGGAATCTTGGAGGACCTGAGATCACTATTAACTCTTGAGCAGAAGTCTAACTAGTAAAAATTGTGTGCCCCCCAACCTTTATCCCTGATTGCTACACATGACTCTCTCGTTCTCAAACCACATTTTCAGCCAAGTCCAGACTTAAAGGGAGATACCCTCACTGTGACTCAGAACAAAGAATGGAAATATCTTGTAGCATCGGGGAAAAAGTATTGGATTCACAGACCAAGGACCTGGATTCATATCCTTTTCCTTGTGCATTTTCCATTTCATTCTCTGAAAATGAGAGGGTGGAGCTAGGAAGTGTCTGTGATTACATGCAGCTCTTCATTTATGAACTTATAACCTTCAAAGAAATGTTCTAGATCCTATAATCTCATAGTCTCCTGGATGCACCATATACTACATCTCAATATCTTGTCCAAGTGTCAAGGCAAAAGAATTTAGAAAACTCAGAAGTAGTAGTATTAGATTGGCCAGTATACACTGATGGGGACCAAGAGACTTAGCTAGAAATGTGTGATGTGTGCAAAGAGCTCTGTGCTCACTAGCCCCAAGTGAGGAAAGTAAGGCAAGCACAGTTACTGGGCTAGAAAGTACATCTATGGGGGCAGCCAGGTGGCACAGTGGATAAAGCACCGTCCCTGGATTCAGGAGGACCTGAGTTCAAATCCGACCTTAGACACTTGACACTTACTAGCTGTGTGACCCTGGGCAAGTCACTTAACCCCCATTGCCCCACAAAAATGTACATCTTTGTCAGGAAATGCCCATCAATTGGGGAATGGCTGAACAAATTGTGGGATGAGATTATGATGGAATTGTGCTATAAGAAATGATGAGCAGGATGCTCTCAGAAAAACCTGGAAAGACTTACACAAGCTGATGCAAAGTGAAATGTAAAGTATACAAAATAACAGCAATATTGTAAGACGATCTGCTGTGAATGACTTAGTTATTTTTGGCAATACAATCATCCAAGACAACTCTGAAGGACTTATGAAAAATGCAATCCATCTCCAGAGAAAGAACTGATTGTGTCTGAATATAATTGAAGCATAATTTTTAGTTCCTTTTTCTAAAGTATTTTTGTCTATTTTCTTTCACAACCTGACTAATGTGGAAATGTTTTGCGCGACTTCTCATGTATAACTTATATTGAATTGCTTGAGTTCTTAAGGGGGGATGGCGAGGGAGGGAGGAAGAGAATTTGTAACACAAAGTTTTAAAGATCGATGTTAAAATTTGTTTTTACATGTAATTTGGGGAAAAAATAAAATTCTAAATAAATGGGGAAAAAAGAAAGTAATCTGTGTCCCTGTTGTTGCCATATCCAGGGGCAACCATGCCCTCAGCCCTTTCTTAACTATGAATTACTGTCCCACAAATCAGAGCAGACTTTCTAAAATTCCATCCCCACCTAATAGCTGGAAGTGGTAGAGAGAGGTCAGATTGCTAAGAGGTGGTAGAGGAAAGTGGAACCTCAGAAAAAAGCTCTCAGTCCTCTGTCTAGTCTGCCATATTCCAAAGCAGAATTCTCTCTCAATTTATAGAACTCTTCTGAAAATCAGCTAGCTGAGTCCTAAGGAGGCTTTGCAAAGGACATGATAGCAGCCATCACTTCCGGGAGCCTCCCCAAGAGTTATTACCCTGCAGCAGCAAAACCCCCACCACCAAGACATTCTGCAACAATTTGCATATGCAAATAAATCCAGCCCATTGCCTCGTGTCCAATTGCCATAACTGTTGGACGCCATCTGGCCCCATACTCAAGCACAGAATGAGGAAATTGATGCATGTTTTGCCTTTGATGAGTGCCTGCTGGGTTGGGCTGCAGGGGTGTATTGAAGGACAAAGATGGTTCCATGTCTCTGTTTCTTCATTTCAGACAAGATACACTAGGGAAAGGGCAGCAGTAGCCCCAAAATTACTTACCCATCAGTCAGCTGAGGAACAATTGGAATTGGGTCCACAGCCTGGTTCTGCTGCTGCTTCTCAACTGCAAACAGAACCCAGAATTCCAGGGGTTAACAATGACCACGGAAAGACTGCCATTCCCTATTTTGTTCAAGGATTAGCTATGATTTAGACAAAAATCATTACCACTGGCTAAAACCACACTAATTCTGACTGACTGAGAAGAACAAATACAAGATCATGACAGGTTTAAACTATGCTACTCCCCAACAAAAAATAGTATTTTCTAACCATCTAAACAGCTCCAGACCATATATCACTTACCAGCACCCTGACATCTTGCCATCGGACCTGCAGCTGCATGAGGGAACACTCCTCATTTAGTCCTGGGTTACTTCCCACTTCTTGCTTTTGGAAGCAGTAATGGAACAAATACTACCATTGCTTCTGTAAAAGGTATGGCAATCCACTGCCCACTGACCCCACTCAACATCCCAGTGCCTCCCCAGACCAAAATTCCTATCCCTGCCCATTCCTGTCTGTGTTTTTTCTCTCCCAGGGATTAGAAGGTAAGCACCTTGAGGGCAAGGGCTGACTCACTTTGGTCTTTGTATTACTAAAGACTAGAACAAGTGCATGGCACATAGTAGGTCCTCTCAAACTGAAGAGGGCTTGAGTGTGACCCTGGTAAAAGGCTGTGTGGCTGCTACCTGAGGAGGACCCACATTTGGTACCTCATTCTGTCACTTACTGTGACTTTTAGGCAAGTCACTTCATCTCTGGGGACCTCAGTTTCTTCACCTATAAAATGAAAGTACTGGACCTGATGTTCTCTATGGTCTCTTTTAGTTCAAAATCTGTAATCCTATGAAATATAGAGAAGCTCATCACCAATAGATTGCTCACAAGGTGATGAGTTATCAAGAATTTCCAGTCAGAAAATTAAATTGAGGCTAAAACCATCAGTATAATGAAATTCCATGAAACTGACCAGCTGTCAAAGCAAACCTTCACAAGATAAGCTATGGGAAAAAAGGACACAGATGAGAGAAGATCTCCTAAAGCCCTGCTCACAGAAGCATCAATAGAAAACCTAACTGGCTGTTATCTATGAGGGTCAGATTGGGTATCAGAGGACTTGAGTTCAAATCCTGTTTCTGCTAAGACTACCTAAGTGATGTTCCTGAAACCTGTAGGGCTCAAGACCAAGCTGCCAACACAAAGAAGTCCAATCAAGCAGGAGGGGAACCCCACTCCCTCCTCCACCCAGCCCCAAGCCAGTTCTTAGTGCCAACATTACCTTTGATAAGTTCTTGTTGCTTAATCAAAATTTTCCTTATTTCGCCCAACCAGGCTACCTTTGATTCCATGGTCTGGGCCTAAAAAGGAATAAGATGACAGTCAGTGACTTCCTGGAATCCAGGTTTAGAGTGATAGAACAAAGGAAAATGAGAGGTAGCCAAAGGGGAACATTCTCTAGGAAAGCCCAAGTTATGTATTTAAAGTTACTGTAACTGAACAGTTGAGCCTGGGCATTAATCACTACCACCTTCAGTAGAGATCACCTAATCATTTTCAAGGTGTCCTTGAAATGGGGGTATAATACCCCAAACCAATGCAAAATAAAGGCTTTCAGTGTTTGTGTGTTTGTGTGTGTGTGTGTGTTACATAGGAAAGAATCTTTCAGTAATCTCTAAATAGCTTACTTTTAATTTTAAAAGAAGAAAAAAGAAACAAGCAAGCATTTATTAAGTGCCTACTATGTGCCAGACACCGTGCTAAACACATACAAACATCTCATCAGATCCTCACAACTCTGGGAGGGAGGTGCTATTATCCCCATTTTTTAGTTGAGGAAACTGAGGCAGACAGAGGGGAACTGACTTGCCCAGGGTCATACAGTATTTAAGGACAAATTTGAACTCAGGTCTTCCTGATTCCAGGTCCAGCACACTGTCCACTCTGTCACCTAATTGTCTCTTAAGAAAAACAAAACAAAAACAAAAACAAAAACATTTTGTTTTGTGGTTGACAAGACTTCATTCAGGGCATTTGGGGGAGAAATTCTACTAATTGGTTAAAAGCTATAAATTTCTAGATCTAGAACTGAAAGGGACCTCTGAGGGTCACTGAGTCCAACTATTCATATAACAGAAGAGGAAACTGAGGCCCAAGGAGGTGAAGTCACTCGCCTAAGGAAACACAAGCAGTTAGGCAGGGTTTGAACCCAGAGTCTGACTGCATAACCAGTGGTTTTTCCCATTGTAGTCTACTGGAAATAATATATATGGAGTTGCCTAGGGCACTGAGAAGTAAAGTGACTTTGTCAAGATCAAGAGGCAGGATTTGAACCCAGATCTTCTGCCTCCAAACCTAGTACTCTAGACACTGTGCCAGGTTGCCTCTATTCACTGCAGTGGATTTATTAAAAGTTATCAATAGGGGCAGCTAGGTGGCGCAGTGGATAAAGCACCGGCCCTGGATTCAGGAGCACCTGGGTTCAAATCCGGCCTCAGACACTTGACACTTAACTAGCTGTGTGACCCTGGGCAAGTCACTTAACCCTCATTGCCCTACAAAAACAAAGAAAAAAAGTTATCAATAACTCCACTAAAGGAGAAGAAAATGTTTAAGCCAAAAATGTTGTTCTTCAGCTGTTTCTCGGTCATGTCCAAATCTTTCTTTGTGGCCCTGTTTGGGGTTTCCTTGGCACAGATACTGGAGTGGTTTGCTATTTCTTTTTCCAATTCATTTTACAGATGAGGAAACTGAAGCAAACAGGGTGAAGTAGCTTGCCCAGGGCCACACAGTAAGTGTCTGAAGTCAGATTTGAACTCATGAAGATGAGTCTTCCTGACTCCAGTTCTCCCATTTTTACACTGCACCACCTAGCTGCCCCCAAACCAATAACAGCAGTATAAAATTGTGTTTGCTGTTTAAAAAAAGAATGAAAGGAAGAATCTTCCTGATTCCCAGCTCTATCCACTGTGCCCCCTAGCTGCCCTGGAGCACAAAGGAGGGAGGGAGGGAGGGAGGGAGGGAAGGAAGGAAGGAAGGAAGGAAGGAAGGAAGGAAGGAAGGAAGGAAGGAAGGAAGGAAGGAAGGAAGGAAGGAAGGAAGGAAGGAAGGAAGGAAGGAAGGAAGGAAGGAAGGGAGGGAGGGAGGGAGGGAGGGAGGGAGGGAAGGAGGGAGGGGGAGAGGAGGAGAGGGGGAGAGGGAGGGAGGGGGAGAAGGAGGGAGAGAGGGAGGGAGGGAGGGAGGGAGGGAGGGAGGGAGGGAGAGAGAGAGAGAGAGAGAGAGAGAGAGAGAGAGAGAGAGAGAGAGAGAGAAAGAACGAACGAACAAAGGAACTCAAAATCACATGTATTCTTCCACTAGGTGGCCCCATGTTTTGCCCTCTCTTCCTCCCCCCCCCCAAACATTAGTTACAGTGTTGGTGACAAATATCTAGGTTCAAATGGCAACCCCCAAATGAAGTGACTTTCCTTCTCCTCTCCTTCCCTGAAAGAAGAGAGCTGAGGGGAGCTCACGGCACACCTGGCTGGGGGTCCAATCATGTGTCTGATAAGGAGAGGCCAAAATCTGGGGTTCCACAGCTTTAGTGGTTTTGTAATTGTGTCAAGTACTGCCTAATGACCACAAAAGGGGCTCTAAACAGAAGTCACCGTCTTGTCATTCTAGAAGTTGCCTGAAGCACTTAATTAACATGACAAAGCAGCTACTTAGAAGCCTGCCAAAGCTGATATTCCCAGTGTAGGGGCCTCCAAGTCAGGAGACCAGAGTTCTAATATTGGTCCTATTACTAACTACCTAGGCCAAATCACAACCTCTCTCAGTTGTTTCCTCATCTTTAAAATGAGAGGGTTGGAATAGAAGACTTGTATGGCTCCTTCCTACCTCCAGGGCAGCCAGGGCCCACAGTGGATAGAGCTGGGAATCAGGAAGATTCATCTTCAGGAATTCAAATCTGGTCTCAGATACTTACTAGCTATGTGACCCTGGTCAAGTTGCCTCACTCAGTTTCCTCATCTGTAAAATAAGCTGGAGGAAGCAATAGCAAACCACTCTGTTATCCCTGTCAAGCAAACCCCCAAAGGGGTCACAAAGAGTCTGAAATGACTGAACAAGAACAACATGGATTCTTCTAGTTCTAAGTCTATGATCCTATGATGTGAGTACATAGAACAAGTACTTTCCCACACCTGGGAAAATGGAGGTGTTATACTAACTCATCTTTGAAGGACTCCTCCAACTCTAAATAGATAATTCTCCTATCCCATGATCTGTGGGACCTTTGGCATGGCCCTTCCCTTCTAGGATTCTAGGTTTCTCCATCTGCAAAAGGGGTTGGATCTGAAGATCTCCAAGATTCCTTCCCTGCCTTAACATTTTATGGTCTCTTGTGTAAGAGTTCTATAACATTACAACTGTACCACAATTTATATGGAGGATATGCTCCAAGGAGGAATCTGTATACATCAAATGTTTGGGGAAATCGAATCATGTTTTAAATACTCTATGGGAAAGGAACTCTGATGTGAAAACTTTTGTGAGATGAAAACACGTCCCATGATTTATGAGACTTGTTTACAGCGGTTTTCTGAAAGCAGGGCATGACAGGAGAGGCGATCTTAGAAAGTCGCTAACCTGCACAATGTAAACTTCTTCACGCCCACTGTACCAGATTTCAAATTTGCGGTTATCTCCTTTCACATTCTCAGTGATTCCAACGGCACTCATCTGCAAAACAAGGACAGATTCTTGTGAATCTTTTATTTCGAATCTGAAATTTAACTAGGGCCACACACAGTACCATATTCTACATAGAAAATGTCATGCTCCCTACAAAATGAACATTTTGAGCTCAGCAATTATGAATTACCAAGCCACAAATTCTATTGTAGTTAAGAACATATAAATGCTTTCGGTGAAACATTAGCACTCAACTCTAAGTACTCATTGTAATTTGGAAAATGGATTATTAGTTCTAGAGGAGATAAAAAACAAACATTATAAATCCAAGCCAAGTGATTCATTTTAAATTGGTCCTGTGTAAATCTTTAAGTGGGTGCTGTTTTAAATGAACTACATGGTCTTTTTCATGTTTTTTTTTATCAGACACAGAAGTAAAAATGCCCTTTAAATTCAATAAGAAAATGTATCCAAGAAATTGATTTAGGACAGCTATTTGCCATTACTTGGTCACCTGACACATTTATTTGGTTTTACTTAACTTTGTTCCATATAGTCAATCTCCAAGTAATGAGTAAGCAAACCGGAAAATCCATCCAAATGGCCAACTGTACAATGTCTCCCTCTACCCTCATCCAACAACACCCTAGAGAATAACATTTTCCTGGGCCAATGGTACACCTTTTCCCTACCACTTCCTTTCTTCTCCACAAATGGGATTATATACAGAATATGCTATCCCATTTTCTTCTCTCTTTCACCACTAACAGCTCAGCTGATATCCTCTCACAGGTATCCATGCACATTTTCTTTAACTCCTTCCTTAACACCTTGGCCTTGCTCTTCTAACTTTAGCCTACTTACCTCAGAAAAAAAACAACACGTTTGTTACGTACTTCCTTGGGAGAAAAACAAATTAACAATGGATGGCAGGAGTACTGCTAGTGAAATATGTGCATCAAGGAAAAGGAAATCCACATGTTTCAAAGTAAAGAGACATGCTAAAGAACCAATGCCTTTAACCTCTGTAAGTGTCCAGAAATTTTCCTTCAAAAGTGTATCAAATCACAGAATGCCAGACCTGGAGGGGACTTTAGATTTCATCACTTCCAGAGGAAGAAACTGAGTCCAAAAAAGAGGCAAAATAATAGGCCTGAAACTCCAAATCAGGTCTTCTGACTTCAGTTCCAGAATTCTATTACATGTTGCCAGTCTACTTCTTTGTCCTTCTCCAGTGTTCCCCAAACATTGTTATTTCATAGAATTATTTCTTACTCCATTTTACTTTCCCCCATTTTATTTAGTTATGCATATTATGATATTAATAATTTCTAGATTTTTCTGGGAGATGTATAATATTTTAGCTATATTATAAATTAGATGTGTGATTCTGGACAAGTCACTTAGTATCTCAGAGCTTCAGCAAATGCTCTGTTATATAAGGCAGAGAAGGTACTGGTCTGCACTGGTAGAGAGAATTTCCCTACTGGGAACTCCTCATGTCAGTGAAATCATGTCTGGTACAAAAAAAAAAGAATTAGATAGGTTTGTATGGGCTAGCCTGGGAACTTTATAGCCACTTATTCAGAGATACTAATGGAAAGGGCAGCTAGGTAGTACAGTGAATAGAGTGCCAGGCCTGGAGTTGGGAAGACCTGAGTTCAAATACGACCTTAGACACTTATTGTGTGTGTCACTGGGCAAGACACTTCACCCTGTTTGCCTCAGTTTCCTCATCTGTAAAGTGAGCTGGAGAATGAAATGGCGAACCACTTTTGGCAAGAAAACCCCAAATGGGGTCACGATGAGTTGGCCACAATTGAAACAACCCAACGACAAATTAATGGAAAGAGCTCTGTCTATGGAGTCTGCTGAGACCAGGATCTGAATCCAATTTCAGACATCTACCAGCTGTGTGACTAGGAGAAAAGTCACCTCCCCCTATGAACCTCAGTTTCTTCATCTGTAATGTGGAGATAGTGATAACTATAGGACTTCCATCACAGGGCAGGTGAAAGGATCAAGTGAGGTAATATGCATGTATAAAGCACTTTGCAAATCTTTAAGAACTGTGCACAAGTCTGTTAGTATTATTCTGAGCTGTAAACAACTAACTTGGAGCTTTGGTGACTTACCTGCCTAAGTGAGGCGTCCAAGTAGAGGATGAGGGAGAGGCGAGGAAGAGGAAAGAAGAAGGAGAGGTTACAAGCATCCCTTTCCTCCTCCTCCCATACTGGTAAGGCAGATTCCATATTTCCTTCTCTAGCTCTGGTGGTCATGAAAAAGTCATGTCTTGTTCTACTTTCTCCCCAGGGTGGGTATTTGCATTCAGAAGGTCAAGGAATTCTAACTTGCAGCCTAATTTTGTAGCCACATCGAGAGGGGCCCAAGGATATCAACTAGCTTGTTCAAAGTCACTCAAGTGTGGCAAGAGAGCCAGAACTGGACCCAAAGATTCCTGGAGCTCCCAACTAGCCTTATGCTTAAAGTGCCAGAGCAGATTTAACCTCCTCTGGAGGAGGATTTGGTCAGGTTAAGGCCTGAGTTATTAGGCCAAATTGGCTTGAAATTCAGTTTGGCCAGATGCAAATGAACTGCTCTTCGAGGACCTTCCCTAGACCTCCAGGAGGGCAAATGTGAACATTCTGGCCAATTCTGAGGAGGAGGAAAACAGAGCTGGGATGCCACTGGTTTATAGAACTTCTGGTGAGGAAACTCCCTCTAGCCATGCAAACTAGCAATGTGCAGGCTCAGAAAATTGCCTATGGATATTAGAAAAATCTGTCGGCACGGCCTGGTGTCCTAGATTACACTGTGTTTCAGTGAGGCATCATGGGCTCAGCATAAATACACATCGCAACTAAGAAATTTCTCCACACAAAACCCATACTCGTTGCCAGAGCCAAACAGAACCTTCTGACCCCCTAATCCAGGGGTTCTTAACCTGGGGTTCATGTACCCTCAAGAGGGATGTGACATGGATGGCAAAAGCAAATACATCTTTTTATTCACAAAGCTCCAACTGAAATTTAGCATTTCCTTAAATTGTATTTTGTTTGTTTGTTTTTTGTTTTGGTGAGGCAATTGGGATTAAGTGACTTGCCCAGGGTCACACAGCTAGTAATGTTAAGTGTCTGAGGCTGGATTTGAACTCAGGTCCTCCTGCATCCAGGGCCGGTGCTCTATCCACTGTGCCACCTAGCTGCCCCTTAAATTGTTTACAAATATTTTTTTCCGGGGAGGGATCCAGTCTTCAGCAGATTGCCATAGAAAAAGTTACAAGGACCCCTGGTTTTGTCCAGCCCCCTCAATTTTACAAATGGGAAAAGTGAGGTCTAAAGAGGTAGGATGATTTGTCCAAGGCCACATAACTGGTTCACAGCAAAGCCATGACTAGAATCTAGGTCTCCACATGACAACTCCAAGGTCTTTCCAATGAGTTTTGCTGCCATAACATTTGAATCCTTTTCTTTCTTTGGAAAGCTAAATCCATGAAGTCAGAAATCCTACACTCAAAGTCACCACTTGGTGGTAAAGAGAGTGATTTTGTAGAACTCAAATCATATGCCAAGGAAGGAAGAAATGACCCATTCAGATGACCATATTTTCTGAGCCAAAAATCAGGGCATGTGGTCTAACAAAGGAAATTCTTTTTGCAAAGCTTCATTCAAAGGACACATTTTTATCTTGAAACAGGGACTGTCCTGGAAAATCTGGGATGTATGGTTACCTAGCCAAGAGCCTAATTTCTTCTCTGTTGGCAACAAAATCAGTTCTCTTCATAACAAACAAGGACCACAGTATTTATTATGCATGTAATTTTCTGCTCCTGTACTCCTCACCAAACCAGTCCCCCAATTATGGGGAGCAAAGGTAAGGCTTTTAAAAAAATTTTATACATATAAATTTCCCCCTGGTGGTTGGAAGCAGCAGCCCTAAAACTCTGAAGGCTTGCTAAGAGCATCTGAAGAGGTTTGAACAGTGATTAAATCGCTCTCCCACTTCCAGCAAACAGATTTTAATTACACATAATTCCCACCTCTTCAACTGCTCTTACCACCAGGCTGAGGATTGCTGGGTCCATCAGGAAGGAAATTAGACAGAATAAAAACTCTTGAATTTGCTCATCAAAAGTGATGGGAAGATTCTGGAAAAAAAATTGTCATTTCACAGTCAATAAATCCTAAACACCCTTTGACCCTGAGATATCACTACTGGGCATATACTCCAAGCATGACAAAGGCAGAAGGCAAATAAGAATATTTATAGCAACATTTTTGTAGCAGCAAAGGGTAAGACAGAAGGTGAGCAACCGCTAACTCAGGGAAGAGATAAACAGACTATGGTATATGATTGTAATGGAATAATATTGCACCATAAGAAAGGGAAAACATGAAGAATTCAGAGAAACATCGAACAGGACTAGAACAACAATTTAAGAAAAGCAACACTGAAAAACATAAGAACTCTGATCAAAGCAATAACCAACTGTGACTTAGCTGACCGATAGTGAAACAGGCCTTGCATCTTTCAATAGAGAGATGCTGCATTTTAGCAGATGTGCAATGAGGCATACAGATTTGGATATGGCCAATATGCTTCTTCCCTTTGCCCAGATCAGGGTTCTTTACCTTTTTTATGTTGTGGATCCTTCTGGCAGACTGATGAGGCCAATAGACCCTTCTCAGAGTAACGCTTTTACGTGAATAAAATAAAATGCATAAAATTACAAAGGAAATAAAAAGTGAGTGAAAATTGAGGTGATTTTTTCCCTTTTTCTGAGTTCACAGACTCCCCCTGAAACCATCTATTCCTAGACCCCTTTGGGCTTGTGGATCCCAGGTTAAGAACTCCTGGCAGAGGTGTATTTCTTTATTATTAGGGTGGGTTCTAATGGGTCTGGGGAGAGTACCACAGGGAAGTAAAACTGATGTGTTTTTTTAAAAACATCCGTAAATCTAGCAGGAAAGGAAGAGAACAATACAAGAGAGAAAATGTGAATAAACACTATAGGTTCCAATCTCTTTGAGTCCACCTCTGCTCACAGAACTCTTCGAAAAGTGTACCAAGAGGCAGAACAACATGTCACATGACAACAACACAACATAGTGATCCATGGCCCATGAGGCAGAGTTTCAGAAAGGAAAGCATTGGCAAGCACATACGCACAAGTTGACTTCACAAGCTACAGGAATGCCCCTGAGCAGGGTCACCTGCATACCACAATGAATTTTCAGAGGAGACCTGTAGGGAAAGATATACACATGGGTGATGCATCATTATGGCAAGAGATTAAATATGTCTTACTTTCAAATAGTGCTTAAAGCTATAGAAGGGAGTTCGCTCATGTCCGTCTCCATGTTCATCTCTCCTCTTACAGAACACAATAGCTTTCTCATACAAGAAAAGGTGGCGCTGCATGGGCTTGAATCGGGCAAAGTCCTTCATTTTGGTGGTACCTTTTCTATGACTAATCCAAACACTGAAGGATCCTTGCATTAATACCCTGCCCAGGTCACTTAGGTTACCCTATAAATGAAATAAAAAGTCATTAGTGCACCCATCCAATTGAGTAAAATGCCAAGAATCAGAAAAAGTCGATGCTGGAAGGGTTAAGAGAGGAAAGACATATGAACACCCTGTGAGGAAAACTGTGAACTAGTTTAGCCGTTCTGGAAAACAATTTGGAATTATGCAAGAAAGTTCTTTCTCTCCATTCACCCAGTGATACTACTAGATAAAGCTAAGACACACAGAAAGATTCCATATAACAAAATATCATGGCAGTGCTTTGGGGGGGGGCACAAAACTGGAAACAGATCAGGTGTCCATCCATTGAAGAATGGCTGAATGAACTGTGGTATAAGAATGCAGAATAATAGCATTGTACCATTACAAATGACAAATAGGAGAAAATTTGGGAGTACATGGGAAGACTCATGTGAATTCATACAGAGCAAAGAAAGCAGAATCAGGAGAATCCTAGGCAAAGGTCACTATAATATACAGGAAAATCATTCTAAAAGAGAACCTGAACTCAAGACTGAATGCACTGACCCATCTTGGTCCTAGAAAACTAATGATGAAACCTATTTCCCATCTCTCTCTCAGCAAAGAGGTGGGGGAGTGCTTTTGTTAAATGTCACATAACTTCAGCAGAGGTAGCTATTTTCAATAGTTTTATTAAACCTTCTTTCTTTGTTATCAGAGAAGCTTCAGCAGATAGTGGAGGGGTGACAGTATATCAAGGGATGGGTATGGTCTAAAGCCAAAAGTCATCAATAAAACGCACACATCACACATGAACTTGAATATCATAGCAGCACACAGGTCTATGACATCAGATTTGAAGTGCTCATTCAGCCTGAGACATCCAAATGAACAAAGCATAGCCAATTCTATTGGTGTAATCTTATCATCCCAACGGTTCATATAAAACATTGGTCCCAGGTGTAAAAAATTACTGAGCCCCACTTACATCATAGCCAGTAATGGCAGTCTGATGCATTGAATCATTGACTGACTTCAGTAAGTCCAACATTGCAGCAAGGGCTTCCTGGAGCTGCTGGATGCCTTCACAGTTACCACTGTACTTGAGTAACTCCTAGAGAGAGACATCAGGAACCAAACTCAATATTACCCTGAGATTAATAATTCAAGAAAAGAAATAGATGGTTTTTCCCCAGGATAACACAATCTCTCCAATGGAGTTCAGAGAGTATGGCGCTAGGGGCAGCTAGGTGGTACAGTGGATAGAGCACCGGCCCTGGATTCAGGAGTACCTGAGTTCAAATCCAGCCTCAGACACTTGACACTTACTAGCTGTATGACCTTGGGCAAGTCACTTAACCGCAATTGCCTCACCAAAAAATTAAAAAAAATTAAATTAAAAAAAAAACAGAGAGTACGGCACTTGCCTCATTTGTCACCTTAGGGCCACAGTCACTAAATCTTTTCTAAAATGGGGAAGATATAAAATGGGGGCTTATGGCTAGGAAACAGCACTGGGCTTCTGTAACACCCAGGGGATCAGTTTAAGAGGCAAGAGCTGTGCGTACATGAGAAAGAAATGGACCAGACTTGGAATCAAGAGAACCTGGGTTTGAGTTCTAGCTCTGTTCTGTACAGCTCTAGGCCATTCATTGTCTTGGAGCCTCAGTTTTCTCATCTGTAAAATCAGGGATGATGATACTTTCACCACTTGCTCTACAGGGTTGTTGGGAGCAAAACTAGAAAGAGCACATATAAGTGTGAGGTATTGTTAGACCTCATTGTGTGTGTGTGTGTGGGGGGGTCTGCACACAAATGCCTACTTGATTCTTGTTGCACACAGTCCAAGTGTACAAATATGCACAAACCTGGGCTGCTCCAGGATAAATGGAATAGAAGCTGCAACAATACTCTGGGGGAATGCTATCTTTATGCTTTCCTGGGGAAGCCAAGCAACCTCTCTATTAGCACTTCCCTTCCATTATGAGACAGGGGTTTGCATTTTAAATTTTTATTAATTCTTATTAAAGGCTATGCATGCAAGTTTCTCATAAAAAAACACCAGGAAAACAGCTCTTTGGATGGATAATTAAATGGCTAAGACAACTCCAGATGTTCTGTTGGATGATGGCTTGAGGTTTATGCCAAAGGGGCTTTCTCACATGGGACATGGCTCAAAAAATAGGCTTACCTTGGCTAATGTCATTAAATGGTTCCATAAAAACTTAAAATGAGGAGAAATGATGTTGTAGGGGGTACTAAGTATCACACATAAGTAGGAAGCAATGTGGCAGTAAGCGGACTCAGGGGAGTTAAAATCGCAAGGGCTGAAACATGAGCTCAATGCCAAACATCTGATTAGCATTGCAGATAACAATGAATGACACCATGGAGAGGGGTTTTTCGATAATGCACCAATGATGCCGCTGTGAACAGGAGTTGGTTGGTGCAACATTATGCAAGGTATTACTGAATAATGATTTTATTGGGAAATCTTTTGTCCTTCATTTAAAGCTCTCCACAAGCTGGCTCCCACTAATCTTTCCAGTCTTATTTCATATTTCTCTTCTTCACATACTCTCCATTTAAGGCAGAGTGGCCTGCTAGCTGTTGCCTATAGACAGCAGTTGATCTTTCCCACCCCCTGTCCATGCCTTTACATGGGTGACTTTCCATGTTTGTGCATTTCCTTCTTTTTTTCAGGGCAATGAGGGTTAAGTGACTTACCCAGGGTCACATAGCTAGTAAGTGTCAAGTGTCTGAGGTCGGATTTGAACTCAGGTCCTCCTGAATCCAAGGCTGGTGCTTTATCCACTGTGCCCCCCCATGCATTTCCTTCTAATCCCTGTCTCAGAATCCCTAGTTTCCTTCCAATCACAGTTTACGGACCACTTCATATTTGAGGTCTTTCCCAACTGCCCCCATTCACTAGGTCTTGAAGTTTCTTTGTAATTATTATCTGTGGAGATCATCATGTCTCCCCAGCAAAATATAAGCTCGTAGAGGGCAAGGATTTTTTTTCCTTTGCATCCTACAACCTATTACAGTGTCTGGTCCATACTTAATAATTAATAAAATACTTAATACTTAGTATTTAATAAAATAATTTCACAGTGAATTAAAATGAATGAAGCCAAGTGACTCCCCCCTCCCAAAATGGTGACTTAGGAGATCACATGACCAAGAAGTGCCTGGGATGGGCAGACATTGATGGGATGCATTCTACATTGCTGGATGGAAGATGGAAATTAACCCTCTGAGCATTTAGGGAATACAACATAATGCAGTATGCTACTTGACCTGGCAAGTCCTAGAGTCTATCTATTCCAAACACAGCTTAGTGAGCGATCAAAATATTTTGTCATTTCCCCAGAAATTAATAAGCAACAAAAGGCATCGTTCAAATACCTTCAGAAGCAACTGATATTTTGTCAGGCGTTGCACTGGTTTGAGCAGATAGGAGTCCAGGCCAAGTTTATGTTCTAGCTTCTTTTGGCATTCCTGAATCACCAAAAATAAAAATAAAAGAAAAATCAATGCATCTGAATTATACTGTGTACCCATAAAAGTTCCACTTCTTAAATGACTAGTTCAAAAATGTGAATATCTGTTAAGCCTCAAATAGACGACAGAGGAAAAAAAGGAAGAAAGAAACCAGACGACATCCCAGATGGCATAAGAGCTTAGTATGTGTAAGATAGTTTACAAAAGACTGGAAATTATCCCATTAATGTGGTAGAGGGAAGCCCCTAAATTCTACAGTCCTAAAAAGCAGTAGGTTTACTGAATAATTTACACTTTAAAAGGGTACATTAGCACTGAATTGGTATGTTAAAGAGACGTATAAAAGGGAAAAAACATTTAGGGAAAGAAAGATAGACTGGAAACTAACATGAAAACATTTCCTAAGACACTGATGCAAATGAGTATGGGTTTTCCAGGCCTTATTCTGAGTTGAAAAGAAGTCACATGAGATGTACGTTAAGGACTTTTTCATAAAACAAGAAAACACAACCCATATCACTGGTACTATATTTCTTTAGGTCACTGGCATACTATCACCAGATACAGAAGGGCCATGACCTTGGGTCTAAGATTTGAGGACCTCTAATTAGGCAGACAGAGTTTAGACTAGTTGGGGAAAGAAGGTCAAAGGTAGCATGTAAAATAAGGGGAGTTTACGGGAATTAAGAGGAAAATTAGGCAATCAAAAAAGCAGAACACTCTTGGATGTTCAGCACAGAGAGAGTACTAGACTCAGAGTCAGGAAGACTTAGGTTCAAATAGACCCCTAACACTTTAGTGGCTATGTGACCTTGGCCAAGTCATTTAACCACAGTTTTCTCATTTATAAAATTTAGGGGTTGGATCCAGTGCCCTCTAAGGTTCCTTCTAGCATTCAATCTATGATGTGGATTACATGCACATGCTTAGGGGTAAGCCTAATAGAAAAATTCCAAGAAAAATCAACATAACTCATCACTGTTCCTTCCCATTCCCCAACAAAATAACACTCACCAGGAAAAAGAGACTTTCTGAGTACTGTCTCCAAAGTAGTTCAGATCTGGGTTTGTTCTGACAGTACTTCTCATAGATCTGAAAATCATTCCTCTGGGAGAGAAAGAAAATGAAATATTGTTGTCCTTTTCTAGCTGGATTGATCACAAAGTTAGATTAGAAGCACGTGTGGATACACATTAATGCCTATGGAGAACAGGCCCATTCTCTACTGCATCATGATGAGCTGACACTGCTGCTACCTATGTGACCATGTACTCTGTTAGACACCAGAAGTGGACAAATATTACAATTAATGAATTACAAACAAACCATTTAACAGTCTTGAAAGTTAAAGCGAAAAATATCATCTGTACAAGTTCAGTATATTGATCTGTCTTCCAGGCATATCTGTCTCAAACTACTTTGTATTTAACTGTTTTCTGTGCATTCCTATTTATTCTTTATATACTCATACATTCCCATTAAGAAGTCTAGCTATTAAAGCTTAAAACTGTACCAAGACTTTTGGGACACCCTAGGTCTGTCCTTGCTGTCTTCCCCATTAGAATTGAAACTATGCGGGGGCAGCTAGGTGGCGCAGTGGATAGAGCACCGGCCCTGGAGTCAGGAGGACCTGGGTTCAAATCCGGCCTCAGACACTTAACACTTACTAGCTGTGTGACCCTAGGCAAGTCACTTAACCCCAATTGCCTCACTAAAAATTAAAAAAAAAAAGAATTGAAACTATGCAAGCAGCAATTATGTATTGTATTCATTTCCCTAGTACCTAGCACAGTGCTTAGCACATAATGAACACTTAATAAATATTGGCTGATTTATTGATTCTTCAAGCAGAGAGGGTATCTTTCAAAGTTCTACCACATACTAGCTGTGTGTGACCATGGGCATGTCACTTCATCTGAGCTTCAGTTTTCTCACCTGTAAAAAAGGGGACACAGAAGAAGCATGGCTTGGTGCAGAGAGGGATGACCTTGATGCCACAAAGACCTGAGTTCAATTCCTGCCGATATGTAATGCCCCACTAGGTAGCGGGAAGACAAAGAGGTAGAGGACATAGTCCCTGCCTTCAAGGGACCAAGAGTCTAGTCAGAGGAATGGGACACACGCGTAAAATTATATACAATGATATGAGACAGAAGATCTACTATTATTGAGTTGTTTGCAGTCATGCCTGACTCTTTTTGACCTAAATTGGGGGTTTTCTTGGCAGAGATTTTGGAGTAGCTTGCCATTTCCTTCCCCAAATCATTTTACAGATGAGGAAACTGAGACAAACAGGGTTAAGTGACTTGCCCAGGGTCATGCAGCTAGTAATCTGACATTATATTTGAATTCATAAAGAGGAGTCTTCCTGACTCCAGGTCTGGTACTTTATCAACTGCACCACCTAGCAGCTCAGAAGATCTATGGGCCTGACCAAGCTATTGCGCTAATCAATAAACTTCAGTGGCTCCCTATTCTAGACTCAAATATAGTCTCCTCTGGCATTTAAACCACTTCACAACTTGACCCTTTCCTCTCCTTTCAGGATTCTTACACATTACTCCACTTCCCAAACTCTATAATCCAATCTGTTGCTCAACTTTCTGGTCTCCTGCCTCCCTTCTGCCTCTTAAATCATTGACTTCCTTTAAGACTCAGTTGAATTCTGTAGAGCAATTTGGAACTATGGCCAAAGGACTATAAAACCATGCATACTCTTCAACCTAGCAATACCACTACTAGGTAGAGATTTTTTAAAAAATTGAATTTGAAATTGGGGTGATGCCCATCAATTGGGGAATGGCTGAACAAACTGTGGGATGAGATTAGGATGGAACACTATTGTGCTGTAAGAAATGATAAGCAGGATGCAATCAGAAGGACTTATGAAAACTGCAATCCATCTACAGAGAAAGAACTGATGGTATCTTAATATAGATTGAAGTATAATTTTTTGTTAGTTTCTCTTTCTAAATTTTTTGTCTGTTTTCTTTCACAATTTGACTAATGTGGAAATGTTTTGCATGACTGAACATGTATAACATACTGAATTGCTTGAGTTCTTTTTTTTTAATTTAAATTTTTTTGCTTGAGTTCTTAAGGGGTGGGGGAGGAGGGAGGAAGAGAATTTGGAACACAAAGTTTTAAAAATTGATGTGAGGGGCAGCTAGATGGCGCAGTGGATAGAGCACCAGCCCTGGAGTCAGGAGTACCTGAGTTCAGGTCCGGCCTCAGACACTTAATACTTAACTAGCTGTGTGACCCTAGGCAAGTCACTTAACCCCAATTGCCTCACTAAAAAAAAAAATTGATGTGAAATTTTGTTTTCACATGTAACTTGGGGAAAATTCTAAATAAATAAATAAATAAAATTTTTAAGACTCAGTTGAAGCATCACTTCCTACAGCAGGCCTTTTCTGCCCCACCACTTCCCTACAGCTGCTACTTCTGTCCCCTCTAAAGTTTCCTTGTTTCTCTCCATCATACATATCTTGTACAAGCCTGTATACATATGTATTATTACCTCCTTCATTAAAATGTAAGGTCTTTGAGGGTAGAAGCTACTTTTCCTTTTTTCTTCATATCCCAAGCAGTTCAGTACAATGTCTAGTGCATAGCAAGCACTTAATAAATGCTTGCTAATTGACTGGTGATTAAAGATGGCAAGTCTCAGAGAATTACAAATGGAATTAGGATGCAAGATGCCACCATGGGTTAAGGTGCTCTAGGAGGTCACCTTAGAAAGTAGGGCAGAATCAATATATGTGATGGAAAAGGAGGGAGGAGGGGACAGCACTGCAGGCTGGGTAGGGGTGGACAAGAGGTTACAGTGTGAGAAAAGGATACAACATGCTTTGGATACAGGGAGTTGCTGATCTCCCCAGAGAGCTTTAGTGATTTTTTGGGGTGGGGCAATAAGGGTTAAATGACTTGCCCAAGGTCACACAGCTAGTAAGTGTCAAGTATCTGAGTTCAGATTTGAACTCAGGTCCTCCTGGATCCAGGGTCACTGCTTTATCCACTGCACCACCTAGCTGCCCCCAAGGTTTAGTGATTTTTAAAGAAAACAAACAAACAACAATGTTTTCTATGGCTTTCAGTGGTAAATTACTATTTTGCATGGCTTTCCATGGTGAATAACCACTAAAGACTGTTTTCAGTGCTAGGTTTCCAAATAGTACATTTAAAGGAAAAGTGCCACCTGTATTCATGGTCTCTGCTTTAACAAAAGGCTCACAGTGGCCCATGTACAAATAGAGCTCCTGATTCTCTGGGCCAGCTAGGCTCCCCTCAGTACAGCAAGGCAAGAATCTGTAAGCCTGAAAAGCAGGTATGCCTAAGAATGCCGGGTCAAGAACTCCTGTTCTAAGGGACAATTCTCTGGGAGGGGGGAAACTATATTGGGAAACGAACAGTAATTCAACAAACCCTTTCCAGGAAACAGAATCCCACGCGTTGTGGCACTCCAAGGCAGCCTTCCAGGCTGTGCAGAAAAATCCTGTGAAAAGTTTAGAGAGAAGGTAAGACAATTCTCCCATTGGCTCAATGATGGGAACCAATTCTATGAAGTAAGAATGTCTGCTTCATCATTCACATACTTGCTATGGAATTCATAGATTTCAGGCATGTTCCCGAAGAGAATGTCCTTCCTGTTTCTCAGGGCAGGTGGGATGAGCTCCAGCATCTCGGGGTTGTCCATCTCTGCTCGGTAGCCCTAAGCCAAAGACAGACATCACTTATTAAGCCCAGGTCTTATTCCACCTAACAATTTTGTCACTCCTTACTAATATTATTGGCATTATTATCCATATTTTAACAGATGAGGAAGTGGAGATTTGGAGAGGTTGTAACTTACTAAGGGTCATACAGCTGCTAAGCATCAGAGGCAGGATTTGAATTGGAGTCTTTCCTAACTCCAATTCAGCATTCTGTCCACCATACCATGCTCTCTGCCGTGAGCCTATGAATTTTCATTAAGTGCCTTGAGCAACTTTCCATTAACGCCCCTGTCTTGGTCTATAATGTTGCCTTTTAGACTTTCTATGCCATCAATACTGTAACATACGCTGGCTTAATGGGCAAAGCCAGGCTCTTACTCCAGTCTGAGTTCAATATGTAAGAGAGAAGCTGTTCTTTCAGATGTAGAGTGGTTTGTTGTGTTGGGACCAGAGTGCTGCTTGGGGATTGTGATATGTGGTGGAAGTGGCACTGGATTTGGGGTTCAAATGACTTGGGTTTGAGTCCTATCCAGTTCATCCATGACTTGGGCAAATCCTTTCAACTCTATGGGCTTTGAGTTTTCTCATCCATGAAAATGGGGACAATGATATTCTTTCCCTACCTAAATCTCAGAGTTATGGTTAGATCCAAATGAGCCTATGTAACATGGTTATAAACCATAAAGCACTAAAAATTTTTGAATGTCATATGATTGTTAACTCTTTCAGGAAGGAGCTCTTTTTCTTTTTGAAAAGTATATTCTAGCATCTGGCATATAATAAGCCCTTATTAAACACTTGGTGCATCGGATTGGATTAGAGTTCAAAGTGAAAAAAACAGCAACATCCTGTTGAAACACACATCAAAACACCTTAGTCTAACATGTGTATGAAAATCAAGGCAGCCTTGCTAGAATCTGGAAGAAGTGGATTCAGGTCCTACCCTAAGCACTTAGTAGTTATGTGACCCTGGGCAAATCACCTAACTTTTCTGCGTATTAGGTACCTCCTGAGGATTTATCTACAAAGTCAAAGATGGGATAACAATACCAGGAATACTTACCTCATTCAGCTGTTGTGAAGGTAAAATGAGACAATGTACATAAAAGTACTATACAGAGTATTCAGAAAGACTTGTGCAGTTTTAAGCTTTAATAACTTAAAACTACAGCAAGACTTTTGAGACACCCTTTATGAATGCAAGCTATTATTGCAGACAACGGGGAAAAGGGGAGGGAAGTGACTGAAATGCAGTGGCACTCACCATCAAGACAGTGAACAGTTCATTCACATACACTCTCTCTGTCTCTATCAGTTCATTTATGACATGGCTAGAAAAAAAAGGAAAACACCTTTCATTACCAGAATTTCTATTTCTTTGGTACCTTAAGGTTGATAAAAGCCTCAATAAACCCTCTATGGCAGCTAAGTCCATGAAAACACAAATACTGCCATACGTAAGTCCAGATTGTGTTGTGAAATGAGAATAATTAGACAATCTAGACCACCTAAAGGGAAAAAGAACCAGTTCAGACAAAACACCTACTAGGTCCATAGACTTACTTTGTCCATAGACAAAGCAAGAAATTAAGCGCCTTGGGGTTCTAACCTCAGGAACTGAAATCTTGCTACAAGATTTCTTTTTTCCAAATTATTTACATGATACTTTTATTTCATAGAAAAAGTACAATTAATAAAAATATTTTAGCAGTACTTTCCCATTTAATATCACATTTAAGTCAGAAACTGTTAGCTACAGTCAATTCTTGATATTCCTTGAAATAAATTGTTCTGGGGGCAGCTAGGTGGCACAGAGGATAGAGCACCGGCCCTGGAGTCAGGAGTACCTGAGTTCAAATCCAGCCTCAGACACTTAACACTTACTAGCTGTGTGACCCTGGGCAAGTCACTTAACCCCAATTGCCTCGAAATAAATTGTTCTGAGACGGCTTCTTCTGTGGGCTTTCTCCTCCTCACTTAACTAAACCACTGATGCATCATGAACTCTGAGAATTCAATGTTAGTCTAAGAAAATATAAGGAGAAAAGTGAACTTGCCACTGCAAAAGCATTATGCATTCCAAAGTCCACAAAGGTTTATCAGTAGATTGCTTGCAACAGTTTCCCTTCTGTGCAGTTGACAATGCATTTTCACAACTTTGCTTCTACTTCAGTATACTTAAGACTCATCTATTGCATTTATCAAATATGTATATATATATATATACATACACATACATACACATATACTTCTCCTTAATTGCTACACGATTTCTAAGCAAAGCATTATGTATCCTCATTCTCCCAGTTCTCAAGCCAGGTCAAATTATTTTTTAAAGTTATTCTGGAGACTCAAAAACCACAATCTACTTTTTTTTTGCGGAGCAATGAGGGTTAAGTGACTTGCCCAGGGTCACACAGCTAGTTAAGTGTCAAATGTCTGAGGCTGGATTTGAACTCAGGTACTCCTGAATCCAGGGCCAGTACTTTATCCACTATGCCACCTAGGTGCCCCCCACAATCTACTTTTTAAAAAGTATTAGCAATATAACCCTGAAGGACTTATGAAAATGGCACCCTATCTACAGAAAAAGAACTGATAATATCTGAAAACAGATGGAAACACATTTTTAATTTTTTTTCCTCTTTGACAATTCCTCAGTCTGAAGTTTTGGGGGTTTTTTTGACTGTTTTCTCTCACAGCCTAGCTAATGTGGGAATGTTTTCCATGACTACTCATGTATAAGTAATTTTGAAATGCTTGAGTTCTAGTGGGTGGGGGTGGGAATGGAGGAGGAAGAGATGTTAGAACACAAATTTTTTAAAAATTGATGTTAAAATTTCTTTTTACATATATTCTGGAAAATAAAATTCTATTCAATTAAAAAAAAGTATTAGCAAAGAGTGGATTTGAAGCACAAGAAACTGGATTTGAATCCTTACTAACTGAGCTCAAGTAAGTCACCTCCCCTCTCTGGGCCTGTTACTTCCTCTGTAATATGAGGGAATTGGGTTAGATACTCTTAAAGGCCTCTTCTGCTCTAGGTCTGCCAATATTCTAATGGATGTGTACCCATAATCACGAGTTAGACATATATAGTCCTTCCAATGATGCAAGTTGAAACCCATCCATGCCTGCCCATCCTCCATGCCCTTCCATAAGTTTACCATGGGTGAGAATAGTCTACCCAAAGAGAAAGGGGTCTTTCTCCCTTTCTCTTTAAATCTTGAATCTTGAAAGTACCAATGGAACATATAAAACACCATATTCCTATTAAAATGATTGGCCCTATTTTCTTTTTGATATATAAAATAATGACTTATTTAAGTTTATGACAAAATCTGATCCTTATTCTCTGAAGGAGAATCTTTTTTTGTGAGGCAATGAGGGTTAAATGACTTGCCCAGGGTCACACAGCTAGTAAGTGTCAAGTGTCTGAGGCCACATTTGAACTCAGGTCCTCCTGAATCCAGGGCTGGTGCTTTATCCACTGGGCCACCTAGCTTCCCCTGAAGTAAAATCTTTAAAAAAAATAAAACGAATACTTCAGTGCTTCTTTTCACATAATTCCAAGTTGTTTTCCAGAATGGCTAGACCAATTAATTCACATTGCCATTAGCAGTATCTCTCTTCTTACAGTCATTCCAACAGTGACTACCTTTTTGTCATCTTTTCCAATTTTCTGGGTATGAGGTAAAACCATAAAATTGTTTAAATTGGCATTTCTTAAAATTTTAGTAACTTGGAAAAATCTTTCATATGGTTGCTAATAGCCTGCAATTCTGTTCAGAACTGCTTGTTCATATCCTTTGATCACCTGTCTACTAAGGAATAGCTCTTAGTTCTATATATTTATGTTAATTCCCTATATATCTTGGATACAAGGTCCTTGTCAGAGCTATTTAATACAAAGTTTCTTCTCATTATTCTGGTTGTGCTGATATATTTTGCTTTTATATCACCTACATTTCTCAAAGTTTCTCTCCATACACACTCTCCTAGTCAAACATATGTACTAAAGAATAAAAAATAAGAGAAAAAAATTTCAGCAAAACTAACCAACAGATTTAAAAGTATGATCTTGTATGCAATGTGCTATATCCATGGTCCCTCACCTCTGTATACAAGCCAGGGGATAAGGGGAAGATATCTTCTCCTAACTCTTCTTTGGGAACAAGCTCAGTCATAATTTCTGAACATTCAGTTTTTTATTCTTTTGTTACTGTTGTTCTTTCCATTTACACCACTGTAGTCACTGTGTACATTGTTTTCTTAGCTCTACTAACTTCCCTCTGTATCAGTTCATATAAATCTTTCAATGCTTTTCATATTCATCATTTCTTATAGCAGTCATATTCCATTACATTCATGTAACACTCCCTAATCAATGGACATCTACTTTTTTTCCAGCTCTCTGCTATCACAGAAAAAAAAAGGCATGGATATTTTAGTAACTTTCTTTGCATAATTCCAAATTACTTTCCAGAAAAGATAGACCAACTCACAGTTCCACCAATAGTGCATCAATGTGTCTATCTGTCTACAACTCATCAAACTATTTTTGGGTTTTGCCAATTTATGCAAAAGTTTTTCAAAAGAAAATAAAGAGGGGGCAGCTAGGTGGTGCAGTGGATAAAGCACTGGTCCTGGATTCAGGAGGACCTGAGTTCAAATCCAACCTCAGACACTTGATACTTACTAGCTGTGTGACCTTAGGCAAGTCTCTTAACCCTCATTACCCCACCAAAAAAAAAAAAAGAAAACACAAATAGAAATAAGGGTACCATATATACTAAAATATCCATAGTAATATTCTTTATAATACCAAAGAACTAGAAACAATATGGGTTTCCATTGAAACAAATTTTGGTATATGAATGCAATGAAATAATTGTTGTTCAGTCATTTCAGTTGTGTCTAACTCTCTGTAATCCCATTTAGGGTTTTCTTGGCAAAGAAACTGGAGTGGTTTGCCATTTCCTTTTCCAGCTCATTTGACATATGAGGAACTGAGGCAAACAGGCCAAAGTGACTTGCCCAGGGTCACACAGCTAGTAAGTGTCTGAATCTGGTTTCTTGACTTCAGGCCCAGTGCTCTATCCAGTGAACTACCCAGTTGCCCCTAATGAAATAATACTGTGCTACAAAAAAAATCAACGAATATGAGGAACTAAGAAAAACATGGTAAGACATATCAACTGATAGAAAATGGAGTGTACAGAATCAAGAAAACAATATAAGCAATGACTATACCAATGGACCTGTACGCATCACTCCTTCTGTTGAAGAGGGGCATAAGGGTATAGAATATTGCCTACACTGTCAGATGAGGGTGATATGTTGGCTACTTGGTTTTGACTGATTTTTTTTCTTTGTCACAAGGAAAACTGCCCTGGGAGGGGAAGAGCCCGAGGTGATGAAATTATTTGCCCATATATGCAGAAATATCTATGGGCTTTTTCAGGTATCAATAAAACTTTTTTAAAAATTCAAGTAGTTAAAAAATTCACTGGAAAAAATATCACAGCAATGCTGAGATTTCCTGGATAGCAGAATTGTTTATCCTATGTTTACAACTCCCAGAAAGGCAATACAGTTCAGTGGCTAGAGGGTTGATCAACTCTGTAATGATAGATGTTTAACAACTGTCCCTCTGAAGAAAAAAAAATGTCCGCATGACACACTTTTAAGTTTAATCCAATTATTAATGCCTTTGCCATCACTTTCTGAATTCTAGACTCCAAGTCAAACTCCAATAGAAACAGGGGCCACTAAACCATTCATAAGTATCCCTATGGGCCTTATATTGACTTAGTCTTAAAAGGTAATATTGTCTATTTTATTGCATTTTTATTTATTTTGTTAAATATTTCCCAATTATATTTCAATCTGGTTCAGGCCCCACTCAGGAGCATCACAGCTGTGGGATGTGGGCTGCATGTTTGACACCTCTGGCCTAAACAATCAACAGAATAATAAATCAAGCCCCAGTTTGTAGCATTCACTGATTTTTGAGGTGTAAGTACTCACACTGACTATTTAATGGGCAGCTCTCACAAGCCAATATGAGCTAGATCTAGAAGACAGTCTTAAAATCAGGAAGCCCTAAATTCAAAACCTGTCTTTGGCACATACCACTTGTATGACCATGGGCAATTATCTAGCTTCTCCGTTTCCAAGGCAACTGTCTAAGAGTGTATGCTAGACTTGAGTAGCTGAGCTATATCAGGGGAGGGAGTTTCCTCCAATGGTGACATCGTTCATCAGGACTACTAAAAAAATGTATCGCCCTTACTCTCCTACCATTTCAATGAGCGTTTTAAACACAGTACTCTCCCTGCCCCATCCTGTGTCTCTGTAACTTGAGAATTTTTCTGTGATATTTTCTGTAATGGAAAGATCCTCTGTCTGCTTTAGAAATCTGCCCAAAGACAGCAGTAGTAGAGCTTCTGAAGCATGCCCTTAGTCATTTTCCAGGTAATATGAAATGAAATTCTTTTTCCACCTAGTATGAATACGTAATTTCTCACTTTGACCCTTTGGGGACTTTAAAGTACCTTTGGGCTAATTCATTCTCTCTCTCTCTCTCTCTCTCTCTCTCTCTCTCTCTCTCTCTCTCTCTCTCTCTCTCTCTCTCTCTGGTGAAGCAATTGGGGTTAAGTGACTTGCCCAGGGTCACACAGCTAGTAAGTGTCAAGTGTCTGAGTCCGGATTTGAACTCAGGTCATCCTGACTCCAGGACTGGTGCTCTATCCACTGTGCCACCTACCTGCTCCAGGCTAAATCTTTCTTGAGTATTTTTTTAGTCCTGCCTCAGAATCTTACTAGCTGTGTGACCCTGGCCAAGTCACTTTACCTCTCTGAGGCTAATTTTCTTATCTGGAAAATGGAGATAGTAATATCATCAAGCTGACAGGGTTATGAAGATCAAAGGAAATAGGTTATGCAAAGTGCTCTTTATACCTTAAAAAAAACCTTAGAAATATGAGCTTTTATTATTATTAGCAAAATGGCTTTCCATTCTTATCCTAAGATGATACTATACCATTGTAAAAACAACAATTATTGCAGGATGAGCAAAATAATATCACCTTCTATTTTCTGTGCACTTGACGGCTTCCAAAGTGCTTTCAAGAGCATGTGCAATGGCTAGGGAATGTTCTATTTTTCCCACTTTACAGAGGAAGAAAGAGAGGCTTAAGCGGGGAAATGACTTACTCAAACATATACAGTCCCACGAATGAGAAAATCTAGTTCTTCAGTGTCCTGGTCTAGTGTACACTCACTCATATTCTCTCTCACTGTCTCTCTCTGTCTCTGTCTCTGTCTCTGTCTCTGTCTCTGTCTGTCTCTTTCCCCTCTCCCCTCTGTCTCCTCTCTCCTCTCTCTCTTCTTCTCAACTACAACCCCCCACCCAGTTTAACAGAGAATTCCCCGAGGTCCTATGGGAAGTACATAGCCAAGATAGGATTCAAACCCAGGTTGTCTGACTACCAGTCCAGGGGTCTTTCCAGTACATCATATAGCCTCCCAACCTCCAACTAACTTCTATCCATTAAAGTGGGTATGAATCAAGAGGAAGGGTTGGGGGAGGGGGGCAGGAAAGAGAGGACAATACCTTTTAAGCACATTCAAGCTGTCATCGCTCTCTGAAATAATATATGGTAAGGAATTTCTCTTCTCTTCATAATCATGCATCACTTCAATCTGGAAGACATTTGAAAGCAATACAAATCAGCTTAAAGCAAAAGCGGCTTAGTACCTGAAGAATCATAGTCACACCACTCATTTCATATTAGGACTTAGCCTAACATCCATTTTTAATGACCTTCCTGCCTAAACAGAAGTCACAAAACATCAGTGCTTTGCAACTTCGTGAAGCCATGTTCAAGAGTGGCAAACCAACGACCTGTAATTCCAGTCAATTTCAGAGCATCCAGCATATGACCTCCCTTCTCCCTTGCTGCTGATCATTACCCTTCTATAATGAGAGAAAGTTGCTTGTGGTTCAGAGATGGTGAAATGATTTGCCCATGGTCAACCCACCAGTAAGCATCAGAGATGGGATTTGGACTCGTGGTTATGAAATTTATTAGCAATGATTCTTACTTTTCGTGAGTTCTGAGTTTTTCTTGACTTCTTCCCAGGAAGAGAGAGATCAAAGGAGAATTTCAAGGAAGAGTTAAAGTCCATCCCTTCAATAAAAATAAAGAATAAGTGAGAATCAGTCATTTTACTTCAATATGAATACTGAAATATGTGTGTCCCATTAATCCAGCTTCAAAAATAACACCCAAAAGAGTGAGGTGAAGAGGAATTTTTCTGATTTGGACTTGATCCTGTAAGGAATCAGGAACTTGCAGGTTAAGTTAACCACTGGGTGAGCTGTAGCAGAGTGCCAATTTCACATGATGATAGTACAATATCTCAGAGGTCTTTAAAAATGCTGAACAATCAATAATCACCCTCACATAATCTCAACCTGCATAAAAGCTTCCACAGTTATTAGCACCATCTTTTTTTGTTTTGTTTGTTGTTTTTTGGTAAGGCAATTGGGGTCAAGTGACTTGCCCAGGGTCACACAGCTAATAAGTGTCAAGTGTATGAAGCTGGATTTGAACTCAGGTCCTCCTGATTCCAGGGCCAGTGCTCCATACACTGTGCCACCTAGCTGCTCCTATTAGGACTTTCTTTAATACAATTTGGCAGAGGCAGGGAGCTTAAACAACCAGACCAAATGCTCCCAAATAGCTAGTGACTGGGCCAGCCAAGACTGAATTCTAGAAGTTTCAGATTCCCAGGTGTAATTGCTAAGGCAAAGGAACACATTTGGATCCTTAAAACCAAATTGGGGGGTGGGGCAGCTAGGTGGTACAGTGGATAGAGCACCGGCCCTGGAGTCAGGAGGACCTGAGTTCAAATCCGGCCTCAGACACTTAACATTTACTAGTTGTGTGACCCTGGGCAAGTCACTTAACCCCAATTGCCTCACCAAAAAAAAAAAAACCAAATGGGGAAGCAGAGAAAAGCTGGGAAGCTTTGAAAACAATGCATAAGATTTATTATATAGGTTTTCTCAAAATGGAAATTTGTTGCATCCTCTTATGTTCTGCTGTGTACGTGGAAAATGTTTTTTTCTTTTCTCATTTTGTATGTAAGTTTAAGATAAATTAAAAATTTAACAAAAATGCCGCAAAACACTTGGGAAATGCTAGGATGGTTGTGCTCTCTGCATACTGCAACTCGTTATTTCTATTTATATGAAAAGGTAAAGTCTCTGGGGTATCTTCCATTGCAGAAACTCTCTTTCCCACTTCAGATGATAACTAATTTATGATGTGGGAGATAAGTCTTCAGGAAATGTCTGAGATCCACAGACATTCAGTGAAGTCCCCTGGATCACAAGAATATCCTAACCCCACATGTAGCCTTATTTCCATTGTGCCCCATTAGCTGAATGGATATGTAAAGGATCTGTGATTTCATCATCATTTGGATTCACAGTATGTGAGTTCCCTCCACAAGGCAGATCACAACCCATTCCTAACCAAGCACATCCACCATAGACTGTTGCATTGAGCTTCATCTTATCTCATTTGGTGATTCGTCATCTTCATGAAGATGATTTTTCAGAACTCCTCATGCAGCCTTAATCTCTCCCCTGATCGCCCACTGCCTATTGGCCATCGCAAAAAGAAATCCCATGTACACTTTAAACTTGGCATGTCCAGAACTGAACTCATTACCTTCCCCCCGCCCCCAAACTCACCCGTCTTCTAAACTTCCCTATGACTGTCTTAATCACCACCATTCTCCAAGGAACCCAGGCTCACAACCTAGGTATCACCCTTGACTCCTCACTCTCCTATTGTTTCTACCTTTACAATAGCTCTTGCATATGCCCCTTCTCTCCTCTGACAGAGCTGCCACCTAGGAGCAGGCCCTCGTTCTTTTGTGTCTTGACTATTGCAATAGTGATTGGTCTCCCAAGCCAGTCTCTTCCCACTCCAGTTCATCCTCTACTTACCTGCAAAAGAAATCTTCCTGAAGGGCAGTTTTGATCATGTCACTTGCCTGTTCAATAAATTCTGATAGCTCCCTATTATGTCCAGGATCAAATAGAAAATCTTCCTTTTGTCTTCTAAAGTCCTTCCTAATCTGGTGTCTTCCTATTTTTCCAGTTTTCTTTGACTTTCCTCCCCTCCATGCACTCTATGATCCAGAATTGATGGCTTTCTTGCCATTTTTTGCAAAAATCACTCCATCTCCCAACTCCACACTTTTTCACTGGCTATCTGTCTATTCCTGGAATGTTCTCTTTCTTCCAACTCCTCACTACTCTGGCTTTCTTCAAGTCTCAGCTAAAATACCATCCCTTCTGCAAAAAGCCTTTCCAGGCCCTCCTTAATATTAGTGCCTTCCCTCTGAGAATGTCTCCAATATAGCCTAGATGTATCTTGTTTGTAAATAGTTGTTTGCATATCATCTCCTCCCTTAGACTGTGAACTCCTTGAGAGTCAGGATTGTTTTTGCCACTTAAAAACACTTGCTGACTGGCTGATTATCTTGCCCAGGACTACACAAGCTAATAAGTGTCAAAGATAGAATTCGAACCCAATACTTCCTAACTCGAAGCCCAGCACTCTACTATACCAAATCACCTTTTCCCTCTATTTATTTAAAGAAGAATTATAATTACTTACAATATAAACTAATTTCTCAGAGAGTATAAATGGGCCTTATTCTTGAAAGCTCAACAGATTCAAAAGTACAACAAAGATACATTAGAGAATAATTATTAACTTTAAATATGATTCTTTAGGAATATGTTCCAAATGGATGCAGTGACTAAAATCGAATGTATATACAATCTTTTAGGAACTCTTCCATTGTGTAAAGCAAGGTAGACCCAAACCATACTTAATTAAAATTCATGCCAACCCCCACTGGTAATATGCTTCCAAAATTTGATATAACTATATTCTACCTAACGCCAAAGGCCCCAAATCAATTGGTTTGTTGAGTTTGGGGTTGTTTGTTTATACTGAATTGAATGAATCAATTGATTCTGTGATTTTGTGGAGACACTGCTTAACCCTATCTAGAATTTTTTTAAAAGTCCTCATTTGTGCAAAGAGGCTCGGTCTATCATAAGGCAAAGTGGTGAAATACAAAAAGATCTACAAAAATAGTGAGCATTTCTATACTCTCCCACCACGAACCAAAAGGAACCGGAAGTACCTTCTATATTAATAAGTTAAACCACAAATACTTGATACATTTTGATCAAGTCACATGAAGGAGCTTTACAAAGACATCACAATGTGATCTGGATAGATTTTGTTTGACTGCAATGGATTTTTGTTTTTTCTTGCTTTGACATTGAGGGGTGGAGAGAGAAGTGAGAGGGAGAGAATTCAGAGCTGAAAATAAAACTGATTTTTTAAAAGATTAAATAAAAGAATTCCCCCCCCCCCTAAAAAAAATAAAAAAGAAATGAAGGAAGAACTGAACAAATAAATGGAAAGCCCCTGCTCATGAGCAGGGAAAACAAATTAAGTACAAATGTCCAAACTAACTTGTAGATGTAATAATTCACATAGCACTTTTAGTTTTTGAAAAGCACTCTCCATATTTTATTTCATTTAATTCTTATAACAACACTATGGGGTAGGTGGTATTTTATCCCATTTTCTAGGTAAGGAAACTAAGGCTGAAAGAGGTTAAATGACTTGTCCATTGTCACAAAACTAGTAAGTATCTGAAAGCATTTGAACTCAGATCTTTCCACCCTTAAGTCAAGTGTGCTATCCACTACACCACCTACTGTCTCATGGGGCCGCTAGGTGGCTCAGTGGATAGCGCACTGGACCTGAAGTTGGGAGGACCTGAGTTAAAATCTGACCTCAGACACTTACTAGCTATGGGACCCTGGGTAAGTCACTTAACCCCAATTGCTTTGAACATGCGGGGCCATCTCCAGTCATCCTGATCTTTATCTTGCCACTGGACCCAGATGGCTCTGGAGGAGAGAGTGAGGTTGATTACTTTGCACAGCCCTCCCTTACTTAAATCCAGTTCACTGCAAGGCATGACATCACCACCCAATGTCATGGTCCTCTTTGAGAATGAAGGACAAACAACAACTACTACTACTACTACTACTGTCTCATGCAATACCAATCAAAATACCAATAGGTTATTTAATAGAATTGACCTAATGACACAATTCATGTGGAAAAATAAATGAAGAATATAAAAAGCTAAGAAAAAGAATTCCAAAGAGGGATTAGCACTACTAGATAGCAAAAAGCACTGTAAGTAAAAATTATAAAAACTACCTTGAAATGGATCAATGGAACTGAATCAAGAAGTCAAAAATAAAATCAGATGAATATAAAAGATTCATTTTTGATAAGTCCACATTAAAAAACCACCAGCAAATGGAACCACAATTCAATAAAAATTGTTTGGATAATAGGATATCCATGTGAACAAAAGAGGTTCACCTCCCATCATATACCACAATAAACTCTAATTGCATCAGGGTTCCAAATATATAAAAACAATTCACAAAAAAGTGGAAGAAAAAATAACAACAACAATCATAATCATAATAATCATAATATATATCAATAATACAGAGGAAGGATATTTGTATCAACCCAAGAGAACTCACAGGAGTTCATATATATGGGGGATTTTTGCGGGGGAGCAGGGCAAGGAAGGTTAAGTGACTTTCCCAGGGTCACACAGCTAGTAAGTGTCAAGTGTCTGAGGCCAGATTTGAACTCGGGTCCTCCTGAATCCAGGACTGGTGCTTTACCACCATGCCACCTAGCTGCCCCCGGGTTTTTTAATTATATAAAGTTAAAGGGATCATACACAACAAAAAGAAATGACTTTAAAATTAAAATTAAAGAAATAGATTGGGGAACTATTTGAATTAAATATATCAGCTACATCTTCAACATCCAAAATCTTAAAGAAATGATGTATATCTATTAAGACTAAGAATACATTTTCCCCAATGGAACAGTGATAAAATGGAATGAACAGACAATTTATGAAATAGGAAATACAAACATTTCCTAAGCACATGAAAATATATTCAAACCCTCTAATAATCAGAGAAAGGCAAACAAAGATAACCTTAAGATAACACCTAACATCCACTAGAATGGCTCTTGTGGTTAAGTATATTAAGCACAAGAATATTTTATTATTAGAATGGCCTAACAGACCACGGAGAACCATGTAGTATGTGTAAACAGGCTGTAATCCATTGCTAAAAATGACTTGTGCAGACAAACCCAGGAACTCTATGAACACAACTACCAAACACTCTTCACACAAATCAAATCAGATCTAAATAATTGGAAAGATATCAATTGCTCATGGATAGGCAGAGCTAATATAGTGAAAATTACAATACTGCCTAAATTAATTTACTTATTCAGTGCCATACCAATCAGACTACCTAAAAATTATTTTATACAGCTAGAAAAAATAATAACAAAATTCATCTGGAAAAACAAAAAATCAAGAATATCCAGGGAAATAATGAAAAAAAACTCACAGGAAGGTGGGTTAGCGGTACCAAACCTGGAGCTTTACTATAAAGTGGCAGTCATCAAAACTATCTGGTACTGGCTAAAAAATAGAGTGGTAGATCAATGGAATAGGCTAGGCTCAGGAAATGCAGTAGTAAATGACACTAGTAATGTGGTGTTTGATAAACCCAAAGACTCCAGCTTCTGGGATAGGAACTCAGTATTTGACAAAAACTGCTGGGAAAACTGGAAGATAGTATGGCAGAAATTAGGCATAGACCAACATCTTACACCTTATACTAAAATAAGGTCAAAATGGATACATGATTTAGACATAAGAGGTGATACCATAGGTAAATTAGGAGAGAAAGGAATAGTGTACCTATCAGATCTTTGGAAAGGAGAACAGTTTTTGACCAAACAAGAGATAGAGTATATTATAAAATGCAAAATGGATGATTTTGATTATATTAAATTAAAAAAATTTTGTACAAACAGAAGCAATGCATCCAAAATTAGAAGGGAGGCAGAAAGCTGGGAAACAATTTTTGAGGCCAGTACTTCTGATAAAGGCCTCATGTCTAAAATATATAGGGAACTAAATCAAATTTATAAGAATCCAAGTCATTCCCCAATTGAGAAATGGTCAAAGGATATGAACAGGCAGTTTTCTGATGAAGAAACCAAAGCTATCTATTCCCATATGAAAAAATGCTCTAAATCTCTAATGATTAGAGAGATGCAAATTAAAACAACTCTGAGGTACCACCTGACACCTATCAGATTGGCTAAAATGACAAAAAAAGGAAGATAATAAATGTTGGAGAAGCTGTGGGAAAATTGGAACACTAATGCATTGTTGGTGGAGCTGTGAACTGATCCAACCATTCTGGAGAGCAATTTGGAATTATGCCCAAAGGGCAATAAAGCTGTGCATACCCTTTGACCCAGCAATTCCACTTTTAGGTCTTTTTCCCAAAGAAATCATGGAAGGGGGAAAGGGACCCACATGTACAAAAATATTTATAGCTGCTCTTTATGTGGTAGCAAGGAATTGGAAGTTGAGGGGGTGCCCATCAATTGGGGAATGGCTGGACAAGTTGTGGTATATGAATATAATGGAATACTATTGTGCTATAAGAAATGATGAGCAGGAGGAGTTCAGAGAAACCTGGAGGGTCTTACATGAGCTGATGATGAGTGAGATGAGCAGAACCAGAAGAACATTGTACACAGTATCATCAACATTGAGTGTTGACCTACTGTGATGGACTATATTCTTCTCACCAATGCAGTGGTACAGAAGAGTTCCAGGGAACTCATGATAGAAGAGGATCTTCAAATCCAAGAAAAAGGAAAAAAAAAAGAACTGTGGAGTATAGATGCTGATTGAACCATACTATTTCTTTTGTTTTGGGTGCTGTTTTTTTTCTATTTTGAGGTTTTGCATCACTAATCTGATTTTTTCTCTTGTAACAGGATTAATGCAGAAATAGGATTAATGTTATTATGTGTATATATATGTGTGTATATATATATATCTATATGTATATGTATATAGATATATAGATATAACCTATATCAGATTACCTACTGTCTAGGGGAGGGGGGAGGGAGGGAGAAAAATCTGAAATTGTAAAGCTTGTATAAACAAAAGTTGAGAACTATCTTTACATGTAACGGAAAAAATAAAATACCTTATATGTAAAAAAAAATGACTTGTGCACAAATAGTGGGCCAAAAAAAGACCCATTTGAGGACATGAATATGTAGAAATGGAGGTGGGCCAATTACGGCAAGGGTAACAAGTGGACAGGGCCCAAATGGGACACTAATAGCTAGAAAATATTAAAAGGCCTAAAGGAAAGCCTCTAGCATGGTGGGGAGAACCTTGGGAGAGGAGAAGCTTAGGAAATCATGGAGAGGAATTACACGGCATGAAAAGGTATGAATATGTTGCAGTCTATACTAATAGGGTACCCACGTGGACAGGATTCTATCAAAGTGTTAAAGTACTGTCCTAGTTCAACCCTGAGACAGTTTCTTTGCTAACATTCCTCCCTGCCACACTGACCTTTCTTGTCATGTAGTTGCCAATAACATAGGTCTTTCCTGAAGCAATGTTAGCCACAAATGGCCAATATATCATCAACAGGAAGAAGACAATTGAACAAAGTGCCAGCATCCCATTTCCTAAGCTTTAAAAATTTAGCTTTATGACTTCCACATGACTTCAAGAAGATTACATGGCATACTGAAAGTGGTGTCCACCCTCCTTCCAGAATCAGGAGTGGTATTTGAGAGAGAAATTATTTTTAATCCCAGTGCCCTTTAAAATCCCACTATTTGCTACCATGCTGCTTTTGACAACAGTATTTATTTTTATAATCTCTCTAGTTAGGAATAAATAAACAATTTTATTGTATTTTGAATCTAGAGAGAAAGAGGAAAGTACTGGAATACCTTTGTTAAGTTTCTGAATATCAACTATTAAGGGAATAAGCAAGATATAATTACATAGTTCATTTATTAAATAAATAACTCTTCAGGATCTAAAATGAGATTTCCCTGGCATAGTGGATAGAGAGTTATTGGCCTTAGAATCAAGAAGAAATGAGTTTGGGGGGCAGTTAGGTGGTGCAGTAGATAAAGCACTGGCCCTGGATTCAAGAGGACCTGAGTTCAAATGTGACCTCAGACACTTGACACTTACTAGCTGTGTGAACCTGGGCAAGTCACTTAACCCTCATTGCTCTGCCAAAAAAAATAGAAATGAGCTCAAGTCCCACTCTGACATTTATACTGTCTGTGTGGCCCTGGACAAGTCTCTTGAACTCTTGGTGGCCCCAGGCAAGTCTCTAAGACTTCCAGAGCAGGGACCAATCCTGCATTGATAAAGGGAGTTTCTTCACTAACAGTTCCCTCCACTAATGAAATCAGAAATGTGCTAGCCACCGTAGGTGAAGACAGATTAAGACAGAGTCCCTGTTCCCAAGGAAATTACAGTTAAGTTGAGGAGGTAAGATGTTGAGACAAATAACCCTACCACAAATGGATCTATATGAATATACTGAAGTGTGGGGGGAGGGCATGAAAATCAAGTATGACAAAAGGCAGAATCAGGGATGGCTTCATGGAGAAGGTGGCCTTTGAGTTGGGCTATGGAAGGATAGAGGTAACTCCAAAAGGGAATCATGCCTCCTGCATCATGTGATCTTTAACTCAAGGATTTTACCCAGTTCCTTTACCCACCAATGATTTCTGCACAGAGCCTACAGTGAGCTAAGGGCCTCCTTGGCCAGAAGGACAGAACTTTAGGGGTTGTTTTCCCTGCTGTTATAATATGGGCTATTCTTGGGGGCAGCTAGGTGGCGCAGTGGATAAAGCACCGGCCCTGGATTCAGGAGGACCTGAGTTCAAATCTGGCCTCAAACATTTGACACTTACTAGCTGTGTGACCCTGGGCAAGTCACTTAACCTTCATTGCCCCACCAAAAAATTATGGGCTATCCTTGCCCATTGCATCATGTTGTACATTGCTATATGGCTAGCTTGAACTTGATTTAAAAAACAGGAGGTCAGTAGGGCTGGCATGTAGAACATGCAAACACAAATAATAATGGGGAAAATCATTTGTAAAAGTGCAGTACTTATTCGATCAACAGCCTCCTTTGTGGTAGACACCAGAGGTTACCTTTAATACATATACAAATATGTATTCTGCTTCTTCCATTGCACCCCAGCCAAGGCTGAGCTCCATATTTCTGGCTCTCTTTTAACACTTGAGATATATTCCCTTTTCTACTTCTTAAGAAAAAGCCTGGCCTTGTGGCTAGAGTGCTAAACTTAGAAGCACAAGGACATAAATTCAAATTCCACCTCTGACACATGCTAGCAACATGACCATGGGTTGTTCCCAAGAAATTAAGAACTCCTTGAGGAAAACATTATCATATCTGTCTCTGTATCCCAAGTGGTTGCTATGGTGCCCGCTACCCAGTAAGCATTTTATCGATGCTTCCTGAATTGAGAAAACAGTAGGGATTCTTTGGGGGGTAGGGGTTACACTGGATGGCTGCTGAGAGCATCTGATGGCACAGAAATTCTGTGATTTGGGGCTCCCCTCCTAGACTATCACCTCCATGAGAACAGAGACCCTCACCACACTCCACTTTTTAAGTGATAGATGACTCAGAAGACTATGATAAATGATTTCCTTTAACTTTTCCATCCTATCCCACTAGCTATATGCTTCTGAGGTGTAAATCTGACCACCACTGGTAGACAGTGTGAGAGCTTCACGTTAGGGGTCTGAGCTACTTCCTATGGAAATTTTTCCTAAGTTAACTAATTGCTAACAAAGAAAGACTACAAAAGAGTGGGGAGGTAGGGCAGCACCACTGCCAACAGAATTCAGAAAAGCTTTGTTCACAAATGAAAAAAATACCCTGAAATCCTAGGTAGGGATTAAAAATTCTAATTAAGCCAAGCACACTATTATGAAAATAAAATCAACAAGATTGAGAGCAAGAAAATAGAAGGCCAAATTATCAAGGGCTATTTCCCAAAGCTGAGGGAAGAACTTTAGGAAGGCAAATCCAAGAGAAAGCAAAGGAGAGAGAGAGACAGAAACAGAGAGAAAGAGACAGAGAGACAGAGGGAGGAAGGAAGGAAGGAAGGAAGGAAGGAAGGAAGGAAGGAAGGAAGGAAGGAAGGAAGGAAGGAAGGAAGGAAGGAAGGAAGGAAGGAAGGAAGGAAGGAAGGAAGGAAGGAAAGAAGGAAGAGAGGGAGGTAGGGAGGGAGAGAGAGAGAGAAGAGAGAGAGAGAGAGAGAGAGAGAGAGAGAGAGAGAGAGAGAGAGAGAGAGAGAGAGAGAAGAGAGAGCCCAAGGCTGGTCTCCATCAGCTTTATAAGAACCTCAGAATTGAAATGGTTACATCTCAGCTGTGAAAGCAAAGCACAGAAAGTGGGGATCCAAAGGCTCAGTCACTGAAGCCCAACCAAATCCTTTCAGGGTATGGAGCTGCTGAGACAAGCCAGCCAATTCAATTACCGGCAGCATTTATCAGACATCTCTTGTGCTGGCATCAGCTATGCCAACGGCTTCCCAGCAGCCTGTGGAAACCACAGAACAGTTGTTTTGTGTGTGTGTGTTTTGTTTTTTTTTTTGTTTTTAATTTTTTGCCAGACAAGAAGTAAAGAATACCAGTTTATTTTACTCCCTGGGAGCTTTCTGGTGGGTGGAAGGGTGGAGAAGGGATAGTAAAAGGGTAGATAGGGCTAAGAAAGCTAAAAGATCCCTGGTTAACACAGCCATGGGCTAATGAACTTATTGATGGGCTCATTCGCAAAGGCCAGGCCTTGAGATTTGGGAGTGGGGAGTCTTTGTGGTGAATAGACTCTAGGACTAGGCATCATAAGGCCTGAGTTGCTGGTCAGGGCTCCATGTGAATTTGGGCCAGTCATTTCCCTTGGGCCTCAGTTTCACCTGTAAAAATTTTAAAAAGAAAGCCTGCCCAATTCACTGGGCTCTGCTGGAAAAGGCCAATGAGACTGGGTGTGACTATACTTTGTAAACTCTATGGCACTAGATCCCCTTTAGAGAATTTCCCAGTGGTCATTCTGCTTCTGGCCCATGGCAGCCTTGCAGTCTCTGTGGTGTGATGGCATATCACTCTCCTTCAAGCACTCCCTGTTCCAGTTTTGTCTGGATTCTCTAGTCTATGTGAATAGGTATAGTGTACAAAAGCTTTCACTTCTTTAATACTAGAAGCTAGGTTTCTCATAAGGCATCCCCAAAGAGCAGTAGCTATTCTTTGACAGTTTGCAGTCTACTATAGCTCCCAGATCTTTTCCTGGGAAATTACAGTCTAATTGTACTCCCCCACCTTGTACTTGACTTTTGGAACTGGCATCTGAGATTACACTTATTCACATTGAATGTCATCTTATGAGTCACTCTAACATGCTAGCTTATCAAGCTTTTTTTGGTTCCTGACTCAGTCGCCCAGTGTGTTAGCTATGCCTCCCCACTTTGTGGCATCTGCAAATTTGATATTCCAATTCTTTTATAGACACCTGGTAAAGTTGGGGCAGCTAGGTGGCACAGTGGATAGAGTACTGCTGGCTTGGGAGTCAGGAGGACCTGAGTTCAAATCTGGCTTTAAACACTTGACACTTATTAGCTGTGGGACCCTGGGCAAGTCCTGGGCAACCCTGATTGCCTTAAACATCTGGGGCCATCTCCAGTCATCCTGATGTAGATCTTGCCACTGGACCCAGATGGTTCTGGAGGAAAGAGTGAGGCTGGTAACCTTGCACAGCCTTCCCTCACTTCAATCCAGTTCCACTGAAAGTCAGGACCTCACCTCCCGATGTCATGGTCCTCTTAGAACGAAGGACAAACAACAACAAAGGACACTTGGTATTCACTTACTTGTTTAAGTCATGATCCTCTAGCAGAAGGCTGTGAGCAGGGACTGTCTTTGTAAACCCAATGTCTGTCACAGGACCTGATTCAGAGTAGGTGCTTAAGCGGTGGACTGAATTGAAATGAGTACGCAACGATTTAAACAAAACTGAGGAGTTCCCTGTTTCAGGGTCAGAGGATGAATGAATGAATCCCATACACATTTTCATAAGGGGAAAGAGGTCTCTGTGCTAAGAAGCTTAGCAAGAGAGAGTGCTGAGCAAAGGACAGGCCATTTTACCGTGTTTGGGTGAGAACAGCGGCGATTTGGATCTGCCTGCGTGCTCGGGCCGAGGCGCCACAAGTTGGACGGGCCGGGAATGCTTATCTGTCATCTTCCGGAAACAATTCTGCCGGTTCTGGAACATGTTGCGAATGCTTTCCAGCTTGACGTGGACGGCCTGAATCTGAGCCTGCAGAGCGCAAAATGAGATGGCGGATCAAGGACTGGCTTGGAAACCATCAGTGAAACGAAGGCCCCCCAAAGCCCATCGCCTCCCCAGAGAACAGAACAGCACGCACCAAAAGGAGGAATTGCAATTGAGGGCTTAAGATATGTCAAGTCAGAAACCTTGAGGAAAGTAATGTAAATCAGATTAATGTAGTAAAGCCTTGTCATGGCTACAAAGCCACAACTCTAACACCTCCATCAGGAAGCCAGTGACCCTGAGAAGACTGCCACAGACTCAACGAGCAGGGAGAAACGGGCTTGTCTGAGAAGGCTTACACAAAAGGCTTCCCTTTCTGGGCTGCAAGAGTCAATGCATCTCCCAAATGTGGGCACTTGATTCCTTTCCAAGCAGGATCAAGGCATCAATTATGTAAAGTACCTGGACCTCAGCTCCCTAACCCATAAAATGCGGGGGTGGGGGGGCAGAGGTGAACTAGCTGGCCTCTGACATCCCTCCTCATCTTAGGTCAGTTTTAGACATGTGAAAGGCGGGCTATAAGCGGCGAGAGGAGCCCAGAAGTATACCCACAAGACCTCTGCCTAATCTCAATCCTCAGCCACCGAAGGGATAAAAGCTGTCTTTTTTGCCCTGCCATGACCCCTCTGCAGAGTAGTTCAAATCAGACAGCTTTGGTCCCTACTGGGAAAGGAGTCAGCTGCCCACATCCAGGCCTCACTGGCAGCTCAGTATCACTCAGATACTTTGGCCTCTAATTTGGAGTCTACACTGCCTGCCCCTGACACACTCTCAGAACCGAGGGGCCACATTGCCCTCTGTCCTGTTAAGACCACTTTCTTTAGGTTTATGAGCCTATGTGTGGCCTTGGGCAAGTCACTTCAATCTCCCTGGGCCTCAGTTTCCGCATCTGTAAAATGAAAGGAGCCGGCTTAATGGCCTCCAAGTCCCTTCCAGCTCCAAGGTGATGATCCTATTGAAGAAGGCAGCCTTGGAGTAGTGTAGCCTGGCCGGTGCCCACTCCGCCAGGGTAATGCTCTGACTGCACATACCATACCTTGAGTTCGGGAGTCAAAATGACCTCAAATTCCCGCTGTAGGACACGAGGATCATACTTTAAATTGGGGAGAGTCACATCAAGGAACTTCTCGATGTCATAAAGAGCTCTCTGAGCACCTTCTTTTGCCTGGCATTTATCCATCGGCTGATTAGCAAGGAGATAGGCCCCCTCATCACAGCACAGGAGAGCCTGGCAGGGAGAAGCGAAGCAAGATTGAACATATCCATCCATTAAGGCAATAAGGAAAATGAACACGGAAATGGTATCTGCTCTGTTCTACTCCGTGTTGCATATTTTACTAAAATCAATAATGGAAATAAAAGACACCTGGCCAAAAAAAAAAAAAAAAGCCAAGTCTTTATGTCAATGATGCATAGCGATAGAAGACAGGAATGAAGGCTTCCAAGGATTAGATGCAGCCTCGCAAGCCAGTCCATGGATAATGGATAGCACTGCAGCAGCGCCCCCTAGAGGGACTGTGCCTATTGATCACTGGGAAAAGGGGGACCAAACCTACAAGGCAGTAGGACATTGATTCCAAATGCCTTTGGTTTCAATAACAAAATCTATTGATCAAGTCACTCTTCTGTACAAGGCAGAGCACTAGGTGGGAAGGGAGATAGAAACTTTAGATAAGGCATGGTTCCTCCCTTCATGTAGCTTACAGTCTAGTGCAGGGTGAGGTGGGGGGACAGAAATAGCTATAATGTATAATATTGGATGGTGATCAATGGAAATGAATGGAAAGCACTTCTCAAACCTTAAAATACTATATAAATGCCAGTTATTAGTATCATTAGGAACTGTACCTATGATCTCACTGGTATAAGAGAAGGTTGGCACCTTCTCTGGCATTTAAAAGTACTATACGCTGGCCTAGAAGTTGAGTGACTTGCCCAGGGTTACATAGCCAGTATGCGTCAGAGGCAGGATCTGAACAGAGATCACCCTGACTACCAGGTTGGATATGTATGTATCCATTCTACCAAGGGTCAACAAGCTATGGCTCACTTCCTGTTTTTTGTATAGCCTGCAAGCAAAGAATGGTTGTTGAGTTTTTTATACTGCTATACCATGTTTGTTGTCTCTCATTATTATTATGAGAGAGTGTGAAATGACATAATTGATAAGCTACTGGCTGAAGGTCTTTCTCGTGAGGGGGAGCGAGGAAGATGTAACGTGGGGTGTCGTATTTCACTTGGGCTTTAAAGAGGGATGTGAATTCAACAAGCCAAGAGCAAAGGAAGGGCATTCCAGGTACAGCAACCAGTGTGAGCAAAGACCAGATTATGAGAGTCCAAGACCTGTCCAAGGGGCAAAGCACTGTCCAGTTTAGCTGGAGAGAAGCATTACGAAGGGGAGAAATAGAAGAAAAGGCTAGCGTGGCCAGGTGAGGCAAGAGTGAGGAGAGCTTTGAATGGCATGAGGAGTAACCTGAACTCAACTCAGTGGACAACAGAGATGACTTCTGAGCTGAGGTCTGGCATGACAGGATCTAGGTGGTAGCAGTCTGCAGGATGCTTTGGTGGGAAGGAGAGCTTAGAGGCAAGAAGACTGTCAATATAATTGATAGAATACAAATAACAAAAATGGGTAGTAAGGTCAAAGGTGGGGCCACACATAGACATAGTGAAGTCAGAAGGAGAGATGATGAACTTAGGGAGAAAGAGACTTGAGATGCACAAAAGGAATAGGATAGAGAAGCAGAATTGGAGCTTGGGGAGTGGATGGCCATTGTATATTCAAAAAATGTATTTCTATGAGCAAATCCAGGACCTAGGGGTGAGGGAGCCTGATTGGGGCGTGGAGCATCTGGGTGAATAACAAAAGAGGAAGAAATAGAAGTGACATTGTCCTAAGTACTACAGACCACACAGATCACAAGCCTGGCAAAGGGGCGTGATGTAGTGGTGAAGGGGGCCTTCAATTATCTGAACATCTGCTGGAGTCCTCCCTCTGCCAGAGTTAGCTAATCATTTCTTAGCTTGCCTTAATGATCATTTCATCCTTCAAAAGGTGAAGGAAGTAATAAGGGGAATTGCTGTTCTGGACTAGACTCCCACAAGGAGAAACTGGCTGCTGAAGGAGAAATGATGGAAAATGCAGGAGGGAGGGGCAGGGCGGGGTGGGGTGGAGAAGGTGACCACTCCATCTTAGGATCTGTGATAGAAATGGATAGCAAAGGTGGTCCCAGACTGAGATGCCTCCTAGATTTGGGGAGGGCAGATTTCAAAGGGGTTGGAGAAACTTCACAGCATTAATGGTGTAGAGAGCTGTTGGAAAACCTTAAGGCCCTGTATAAACATAAATAATTTTTATTGTTGTTTTCATTAGGATCCCAGGAACTCCAACACTAGAAAGCCATTCCACCTGGGAGGGATTGAAAGCTCTCAACTACATTTTGGGGGTATTGAAAGAGACAACAGATAGACTGCAGAGAAGCATTCCAGGAATAAAGAAGGAAAAACACTGCATAGATTTTCCAAAAAAATTGCAAGAGTTAATTCTGCAAACTATAAGCTCGTGAGATTGACCGCAACTTATAGCATTTTATTAAAGATGGTCAGAAACATGTGGAAAAGGAAGCAGTGAACACCAGGGACTGGCATGACTTCATGAAAAGGTCATGCCAGACTAACCACGTTTCCTCTGGTACCCAGGCTGCCACACTAGTAGATCTGGAGAAGGCTGTGGGTACAGTCGGTCTATATTTCACCAAAGCACCTCCTGCTATTTTTGTGGACAAAATGGAGTAATGTTAGCTAGAAAAGAATAGAGTTGGGTGGTCTCAGAACTAGCTGAATGACCAAATGTAAAAAGGAACCATTCGTGAGATAACATCGACTTAGAAAGAGGTCTCCTGTGGAGTGGAGCATTTCCAGCTGTCTGAACTTGTTCCCATGTGGATTAAAATGTTTTAATCAATCAGTTGGATGGAGCCACTGGATGGCACGCTTCTCAAATTTTCAGCCAGGACAAAGCTGGGTAGGATAACCACCACAATGAATGATAAGAGAATAGGTGCAAAACAATCTCAACAGGCTAGAATGGGTAGAATCTAATAAATTGATTTGTATGAAGTTTTAATCTATTGATTGCTCTGATAAGGTGGAACAATAGGAATCAATGCAAAGATATACTCGTGGGGTCAAAAAAGCAATTTCATAGGAGAAGATGGGAGAGTCATAGATAAATTGCAGTCCCAAAAACGATCTTTTGAAAGGTTTTGGTGAACTGATAGCTCAATATGACGTTGCATTGAGAAGTATAGAACATTCAGGAGTAAGGGGTGAAGGTCCTGCTTCGTTTTTCCCTGACATAACCATGTCTAGGGTATTACACTGGGTTCTGGATGTCACATGTTAGGAAGGACATTGCTAAGCAGTAGAGCATCCAAAGAGAAGGGCAACTAGGCTAGTGAAAAGACTTGAGATTATGATACATGAGATCCAGTGAAGGAATAGGAGAAATTTTGTCTAGAAAAGGGATCATTCTACTTGGCCTCAGAGTAACTTGCAATGGGTTCAAGTTATAGAGGGACAGATTAGGCTTGGTGTTAGGGAAATGCCCTAACAAGTAGAGTTATTCCAAAGTGGAATGGGTTACTCTGGGAGGTAGAGAGTTCCCCTTAACTAGACATCTTCAAGTAGAGTCTGGATGACCACTTGTGAGGTACATAGTAGAGAGGATTCTTGGCCAAGTATGGAGGAAGCCACAGTCTCCTCATCCATAAAATGACGGGATCAGAGTGAATGGCTCCAACTGGAGTCTCTCTTCTCTAAAGCTTTGCTTCTATGTCCCTTTGAGAACTTGAAGACAGCTATTATCTGCCTCCCCTATGTCTTCTCTTCTTCAGGCTAACCATCCCCAGTTCCTACAATGGATCTTCACGTGGCATGGACTCAAGGCCCTTTGCCAATTGAGTTGGGGTTGGACTAAGTAGTTTCCAAGGTCTCTTCTAATTCTAAGATTCTAGAATTCTATGATAATGAACTTGGTTTTAGATACATTCAGTTTGAGCTACTTGTGAGGCAGTAAGATAGGAGTCTAGATTTATGTATTGTCTCCCTCCAATTAGGATGTAAATGCCTTGAGGGCAGAGAAAAAAGCAAAGACTTTTGTATTTCTAGATCCACTGCTTGGCACATAGTAATCACTTAATAAATCATTTTTCATTCATGCATTCACTTTGCAACTTTGAGAGTCACTGGCACATAGGAGGGAGTTGATCTTTTCTACAAGGGTAAATGAGCTTGCTCTCAGGGATGACCCCATTTCTCAGAATGCTCACTACCTGGCGCAGCCGATTCTGGAGTTCCAAGGTCTTGGAGAGCTTCTTCTCTTTGGCTTTCAGCTCTTCGGACAATACATCTGTCTGGTGTCTTAACTCATTGCACCTCTGGCAGATTAAGTCAACGGCATAGTGGTGATTGGCTGCAAGTTGGTGCCCATGCAGTATCAGAAGTTGGGCCTTCCCAATCAGATCCTAGCGTATAGTAAGAAATAGTAACTCTCAAGCAGTAATTTTCAACTGTGGTCAGCATCCTTTCCCCGACACCATGCTACGATCAAGGAAATAGAGCACCTGGGATAACACCGACCTGTTGCCCATCCTTCCCAAGCACCTCAACTCATTAGAAGGCTGCTCTCTTTATTAGGATTGTTTTCACAGATATGTTTGACACAGCTTTGTCCATTAGAAGAAACATTCCACTCCTATAGGGGCCTCCTGCCCATAGCTCCATCCTCAATTGGCCATTTCCCCCATATCAAACAAGGTCATCAAAATCAACCCTCCTCCTGCAGCTGGACAGAGGGTGGGCTTAGCTAATTCTCTTTGAGTGTGCTATGCAAAAAGAACAGCTGCTTAGTCCCACCCCAAACATCTATTCCATTTCACTAGCAGGAGGGGGAGGAGAGGATCAAAGACATAACTTTACCTTAGCCATCTCATCCAAGGTCCCCAGTTCTGTGAGCCTTTGCTTCACATCTGCCGTGTTTTCTCCAGTACTGGGGATGGTGGCATGCTGGTCCATCAAGAATTCAATATCATCCTTAAGCTAAAGATACAGAGGGAAGATTTGTCTGGCATATTCAAATTTAAAAGCTACTTTCCTTTCCAATTAAGTCTCCTAGAAAATATGATTATATAAATATCAAGAAAAAAACATGCCCAAAAGGAAGCAAGGTTTTGCAACTGTAACCATGATATTAAACAAAAGATGCCATTTTTATAGCCCTCCCTATACATTATCTCCTGTGATCCTCCCAATAAGCCTCTGAGGGAGGTATTACTATACCCATTTACATGGATAAAGCAATTGAGGCTCCGAAAGATGACATCACTTGCTCAGGGTCACCCATGCTGTAAATATCAAAATCAGGATTCAAATCTGGCTCTTGCCAACTCCATGTCAGAATTCTATTAGATGTGGCTGGGCTTAGGAGAGGGAATACTAGAAAAACTGTTTCAATGGGCATGCTCCCTGCCCTGAATTGTTTTCTGTTCCAGGAAAGATGACAGCACCCATAGGAATAAGCACTGATAAGGTGAGAAGATCGAAAGGGCATGATAATGTCAGTTGATCATATATCTACAGAGAATGTTGCATCCTGAAACCTTCCCCTGTTCTCCCTTTTCTGCTCCCTAAGACCAAGCAGGAGAACACTAATTCCACTTCCAGCTTCATGAGGTGGAAGGGCTACTGGATTTGGAATCACAGACTCTAAATCTGGGTCCAATTTCTGGTCCCTGCTAAGTATGTGACCCTGGGCAAGTCATTCTAGGCCAAAACCTGCTCACCCATAAAATAAGGGGATTAGAGTATATGGCTCTATCTGGATTCTCTCCCCTCTAACACTATTGCTTTTACAACCCCAAACCTTGAAGACAGCTACCATATGCCTTCCCTAAGTCTTCTCTTCTCCAGGCTCAACGTTTTCAGTTCCTACAACCGGTCCTCACATGGCATGGACTGAAGGCCCTTTGCCATCTGAGTTGCCCTCTTCTGGGCATCTTCCAGATTATCGATGTCCTTCCTAAAACGTGACATCCAGAATTGAACACAATCCCCCAGATGTGGTGAGAATATAAAAAGGATTGTGGGACTATCACCTCCCCATTCCTAAAAGCTGGGTCCCCTCTGAATGAAGCCCAAGATCACGTTAGCTTTTCTGGCTGCTGTGTCACAGTGCTGCCTCATGTGGTACTTCCAATCCACTAACCCCTCAAGGTGTTTTTCAGATGAACTGCTATCTAGCCATGAAGCACCCTCATCTTGGATTTTTAAGGGTGACTACTCCTAGAGTCTGGCCATTCATAGCAGAAATAAGATAGAGTGTTAGGCTTGGATCCAGAAAGATCAAGATTCAAATTCTACCTCAGATGTTTAAGAGCTATGTGACCCTGGGCAAGGCTCTCCACCACTGTGAGCCTCAATTTCCCCCTCTGCAAAATGGGTATTACAATAGCAAGGCCCTCACAGAATGGCCACAAAGAACACAGAGGATCTACAGATAGCCCTTTGCAAACTTGAAGGGGTTATAAAAATGCCACCACTTACTAATTATTCAACCATTTTGAGAAACCCCTAATTGTGCTTTCAATGAACTTCACACCTCTTATTATTGACCACCAGGATAGAGAAACCTTTTAAAATTCATTAAATCACTATATTTGCTTACAAATCTGGAAAAAAAGGTGACACGAGGTATTGTGGTAGCAAAATTATCGCACTGAAAAATGTCAAAAAACATCTCTAGAGAAGAACAATGAGGTTAACGTACCTCTAGAAAATTTTGTTCAAATTTCCAGAGTTGTACATACTGATCCATCTTGAGTTGGTGCTTATCCCAAAATTCATCAAAGGCCACTTCCATCTCGTGCAGTTGAGCAAGTAATCTTGACAAAGCAAAGCCAAAAGATGATTGTTAGTGTGTGTGTGTGTGTGTGTGTGTGTGTGTGTGTGTGAAACACACTCATTTTCCAGAGAGAGAATTTGGCTCAGCAACTGAGAAATAGGAGCAAAGCTCCAGCCTAAGATGGCCCACCAAGGTAGAAAACCAGAAGCATCCCTAGGACTTCCTAGTATTGTCAAATGTTAGCAGTAAGACCTCAGAGATCATCTAATCTAGTCCCTTCTGTGACAGATGGGGAAAGTAATGCACTGGGCTGGAATGTGAATCCAGGCACCAAATCCTGCTCTATCAGGGGCAGTCTGTCATAAGGATCACTATTAAAATCCACTAGTAACATCTGGAAGGTTGGGGGACACCCAAGAAGACCTCTGTACTTGGGAAAGCAGAGCAGAAGAATTTGGTTTTCCCCTCAAAATTATAACAAAGCTGCCCTCTGCACAGTAAAGTCCCTGAGGGCAGGGATTGTTTTGTTTTTGTCTCTGCATATCTCTGTATCCCAGATGTCTCTGTTTAATAAATGCTTGTCAAATAGAATTGAATGAAAAAACTGGGTACTCACCTATTAACAGTTTCCCAATCTCCGGGCTTTTCTCCAGGAGGTTCCTCTTCTGATTCTTTGGTGTTAGGCACTTCAAAAGTCCTCAGCAGCATATTTCCTTCTTTCCTAACACTTACAATCTCTGCCTGGAAAAGAATAAGAGCACAGAAAATTTGTTTGTCCTCTTCTTTGAAAAATCTCAAGTTTATCAATTCAAATCTTCCCTCCATCTAGTCATAAGGACATATTGTTGAAGCAAAACAGAAAGGAAAACCAACCTACTGTAATAGTTTGACTCCACAGGCTAGTTAATTTCCACCTGTAGGCAGGAGTCTACTCCACACTCTAGGATCAATCCTGGTCAAAGGCAGCCAGCCACTCAGGGTTAAGAAAGAAAGATGGGCTCTGGGGACCAGTGCCGAATTTAAAGTGGACTTTGGTTAAACATCATGCTCATGATACTGGTCTCCTCATTCAATTTCTTCAATGGTAGACAGAAGTGCTTTGCCCTACAGAGTTAAGTCTATAGAAGAGAAGGCTATTCATCGTGCCTATTTAATCTAATGACTCGACAAACATTTATTAAACACATATTATGTACCAGGCACATAGGTAGTTAAGTAGATAGAGTGCCAGGCCTGGAGTCAGGAGAACTCATCTTCCTGAGTTCAAATCCAGACTCAGACACTTACTAGCTGTGTTACCATGGGCAAGTCACTCCACCCTGTTTGCCTCAGTTCCTCAGCTGTAAAATGAGCTGGAGAAGGAGATGGCCAACTGCTCCAGGATCTTTGCCAAGAAAACCCCAAATAGAATACAACTGACATGACTAAACAACAACATGTGCCAGGCTGTGTGCTAGACACTGGAGATTCAAAGACACAAAAAACAACAATCACTGCCCACAGGGAATTTACATTCTATTAGCAGTTAAAATTATATATACATTGAACTCTGAAGTGTGTACAAGATCATTTTGAGAGGGAAGTGCCAACAACCGTCAGAGATTATGGAATACCTTGTGTTGGAGGAAGCATTTGAGCTGATCCTTGAAGGGATCTTGGGACTCAAAAAGGGGAAAGTAAGAAGGGAGTGCATTCCAAGCATGGGGTACAGCCTATGCAAATGCAGGGAAACGGAAGATGGATTTTCATAAATAGGGAACAACAAGTAAGCTGGGTTAATAAGAATTTAGGTTGAGTGAGAGCAAGTGATATAAAACTAGTCTGGAAAACTGAGTCAAGGTGGTAAAGGACTTTAAATGACAAACAGGAATGTGCCTCCAAGACAGAAGCGGGTACCTATGTCGAGTTGGTACAATTTTACCAATGATGATTGCTTCTGTGGCATCCTTTTTAACAAATACAATTTACAAAGTATTTTTAAGGTTTTCAAAGTTTTTTACATACATTATCTCATTTGAGCCTTGTAGCAACTCTGAGAGATGTGTTGTTGTTGTTGTTGTTTTATGTTCTCATTTTACAGAAAAGAAAACTGAGACTAACAAAGGTTAAGTGACCGAGGTCATCTAGCCAGTAATTGTCTGAGGCAGAATTCAACCTCAAGTCTTCCTGAATCCAGACCTGTCACTCTAGGCACTACAGCACCTAGCTGCCTAGAGGAGACCACAGAGGTTGTCTTATTCAACCCCCTCTTTTTACATATTAGTAAAACAGGGCTGAAGAAGTGAAACGTTTACCTAAAACCACACAAGCAGTGCATGGCCTATTCAAGTCCAGATATTTTCCAATACCCAATAATCCAGCATTCTTTTCTATGGCAAAATCCAAACACAGGCTTTTCAGACTCCATTTCTAGTACTCTATCTCCAAATTATTTTGTATTTTTTTTTGTTTGTTTGTTTTGTTTTTGTTTTTGTTTTTTTGTGAGGCAATTGGGGTTAAGTGGCTTGCCCAGGATCACACAGCCAGTAAGTGTTAAGTGTCTGAGGCCGGATTTGAACTCAGGTACTCCTGACTCCAGGGCCAGTGCTCTATCCACTGCGCCATCTAGCTGCCCCTATTTTGTATTATTTTGCATAGATTTTTTTCTGACTTAATATGTATACATATTGGGTCTATCTGGTGTAACATAAGCTCCTTGAGGGCAGGGACTGCTTTGATTTTGGCTTTGTATGCTAATAGCACCTAGCAGCACATAGTAGGGTTAATGTCATTGACATTCAGTATGTCACAAAAAAATAGATCAGAGAAATGGAAAGAAGTGGTGGGGGGAGACAGGCAATCTGTAACAGAAGAGGCATCTGCTGTCTTTACAAGTAAAAGAAAACCCATGGCACCAATGGAACGGTCCATTCTATTAGCCTTACCTTCAATTGAAAATATTTTTCACTACGGACTGTCAATAGTTGCTCAATGGCAAAAGCATCATCTGGCAGTTCGGTCTCAGCCAACTCAGTCCCAAAGGACTGCAATAACTGTGCAATTTCCTTCACATTCAGGGCAAAATTTTCAATAACCTGTGGAGAGAACATGGTTAGGTGAGATCCAGTTTGATCATCATAACAGCCTTGCCAACACGCTTCACTCTTCCTCTACACATGACAGTATTATGTGTACTCCCAAAGGAAGCCCTGTTTTTTCATCCAACTAACTCTTCGACTCTGTAAGCAATAAAGAAGCTAAGCAGATGCTAACACTCATGCCCACCTCATGAGTCTCCCTCTTCCAAATATCTTTCCTGAAGTATTCCAAATGTTGATAGATTTATTACTCAGACACTTGAGGAAATGATCGTTCTATGGGACAAGTGGCATCGTGTCAAAGACAAAATATGGTCATACACTGTCTCTTTAATCTTGTAAATCCTGCACTTAAGGAAAGGGTTTTCTTTTATCATAATGTAATGCTTGAAGGAGAAAAATAACAATAACTAACATCCACATAGGGCTTGAAGGTTTGCAAAATGCTTTCCATACATTAGTTCATTTGACCATCGCAATATAACTTTTTAGGGTAGATGCCATCATTCTCCTCATTTCAAGGATAACGAAACTGAGGCTCGGGAAGGTTAATTCATTTACCCAGGGTTGCACAATTAGAGGCAAGATTCAAACGCAGGTCTTCCTGGCTCCTAGTCCAGCCCTCTATCTAGTCCTTCAAGTGGTATAAAGGGAAACTGAGCTCCATTTCTCATCTTTTCTGGATAAAACATGAATCCTAGATGCTAATGAAGCAAATCCACAAGAGGAAAACTCTGAGCATCTGGGCTCTGAGTTCTGGTGACCATTTTTACAGAGATTGTACTTATATTCTTCTCTTTCTAGTATAAAAATGATTAGTAAACTTTAAGGTGCTAGAGTAGTATCAGACATTTGTATAGTGGCCAAAAGACAATACTAGCCACCCCAGGTTGTAAGCACCCTAGGACAAAGCCCCATTCACCCAGCACTAGTTATGGCTTTGCACACGAAATTAACCCCTTCTACCCCTCTCACTCCTACACAAATATGTGAAAAGAATCAATTATAGAAACAGTTTCAGAAGCCTCATTACCATCTTTTAGTTTGGGGTTGATGCTCTAGATCATACAGTCACGACCTGGGGTTGATGAGATCCATGGATAGATTTCAGGAAGTCATGAATTTTTTTTACATTTTAATAAATGTATTTCTATAACATTGATTTCCTTTGTAACCTCATGCAATCCTACTTTATGCATTCAAAAACACTGGGGGGGGTTATAGGCTTCCCTGGACTGCTGAGGGAATCCAGGACCCAAACAGCTTCAGAACCCCTGCTCCAAGTAGACTTACTGTTCTGAAGATAACCCATTCACTGTGACAGTATTCCAAGGTGCCTCCAAACTCAGGGGTTAACTGCTTCTCATCAATGTAACTCAGTAAGTCACTGACAGAACTCAGCATTACAACCTATAAGGACGAGTAACACAATGCTGTTAACTCTGTTTTGACTGGAGTCCTCAAATCAATTGTGAAAAACCAACATTTCACATGAGTTTATTTTTTAGTAAAAAATACATTTTTTCTAAGTTCTCCTCTCAGCTTTCTCATAACCACACACTCACACTCACATACCCTGCCTTAATTCAATACCTTCTTAAAGCAATATAAGTTTTTATTTTATAAAACATTCCTCTGTGAAACAAGATTAATTGCCATAGAAACCCATCAAACACTTAAATCTCCTTCATCCAAAAGCATACATTGTCAAAGGTGAGGTTTCAGAAAGGGGCGATAGAACCCAAGCAAGGGATACATGTACACAAGGGTCCTAATTAGACAGAACTTGGGGAAGGGGCTTTGGGTCAATGCCTCCATGCTTATCCTGAGGCTGCTGAAAAAAAGAGTAGAATGGCTAAAGCCTCCAAGAGATCCAGCTTCAGTTGTTTTTCCCACTATACTGAGATCTCTGTTTTGTTCTTAACCCTCAAATACACAAGAATATGGGATTTATGTGGGAACTAGATACACACACTCATACCTCCCCCACTGTGTCAGGGCTTCTTAACCTGGGGTCCATGAAATTAGTTTTTTTCAAAAATATTTGGATAGGGGGGCAGCTAGGTGGCGCAGTGGATAAAGCACTGGCCCTGGATTCAGGAGGACCTGAGTTCAAATCCGACCTCAGACACTTGACACTTACTAGCTGTGTGACCCTGGGCAAGTCACTTAACCCTCATTGCCCCGCCCCCTTCCCAATTTTGGATCACTGTACTTCAATATAATTGATTCCTTTATAATCCCATGTATTTCATTTTCTGCATCTAAAAACATAATTCTGAGAAGGCGTTCATAGCCTTCACCAGACTGCCATGACCAAGGTTCAGAAACACTCATCTAAAACTTAGTAGATAATGTGTTTGAATTTGCCTGAGGCTCAAACACAGCCAGTGACTTGCTCATGGTCACACAAAGGCAGAAACTGTGAGAGGAGGAATCTGAACCCAGATCTTCCCGACTCCAATCTGGTACAGGAGATACAAAGACAGAACAAAAAAAAAAACCAGTCCCTGCCCTCAGGAAGTTTACATTCTGCTGAAGGGAGACTTCAGACAAACATTTACACTGACTAACATGCATCCTCTATGTTTATCCTGCCTCCAATATTTTTTTAGTGAGGCAATTGGGGTTAAGTGACTTGCCCAGGGTCACACAGCTAGTAAGTGTTAAGTGTCTGAGGCCGGATTTGAACTCAGGTACTCCTGACTCCAGGGCCAGTGCTCTATCCACTGAGCCATCTAGCTGCCCCCTGCCTCCAATATTTTTAAGCTTTGTTTTGGAGGCAATTGGGGTTAAGTGACTTGTCTAGGGTCATGCAGCCAATAAGCATTTGAGACCAGCTTTGAACTGAGGTCCCTCTGACTCCCAGACTGATGCTCTATCAGTTGCACCATAGAGCTTCCCCTAAGCTTTTTTTTTTTTAAGACAAATCCCTTTGCCATTTTGTACCTCAATTTCCTCATCTGTAAAATGAGGGTGAAAATACTCACACTACCTCCTTCACAGGACTGTTGTGAAGTACAAAACATGTGCAAAGTGATATATAAATGTTTGTTGTTGTTGCTATACTAAAAGCTAGATCCAAAAAAAGATCAGGGTGTTCTGTGATTTCCCAGGATGCAAGCTCCAATTACTTCACAACACAGAAGAATATCTTTTTCTTTAAAAGAAATCAAAGAATCCTCAGTGATATAACTGTCCTTCAGACACAGAATCCTTAGCTTCTTTCATGGTTCATCTCAGGTACCCCTCCTACATGAGGCCTTTAATCCTCCCAGTTGGTAGGGAGAAATCTTGAAATTATGCTGGGTTATTTTTATAGTCTTTGCATTTACTTACGTTGCATCTCCCTAGGAGATAGTAAGCTCCTTAAGGGCAGGGAACTGTTTTGGTTTTTATCTGTGAATTTTCAATATATAGAACTATGCCTGGCACTTAATAAATGGTTGTTAAATTGTTGAAGGAATGACAAGTTAAAAAAGAATGAATGTCTTCACGTCTTTTGTAAAATATTAAGCAATGTAATTCTTTCTCTATATCTTTAGGGGAAAAGGTCAACTATTTTCTTTGTTATAAGGAAAGGTTTAACACCAGGGGAGGGGGATAATATCCAGAAATTACTGCAGTGGATAAAGCACCGGCCCTAGATTCAGGAGGATCTGAGTTCAAATCCGGCCTCAGACACTTGACACTTACTAGCTGTGTGACCCTGGGCAAGTCACTTAACCCCCATTTCCCCCCCCCAAAAAAAAGAAATTACTGTGAAGAGAAAAACTAATGCAACAATAAAATAATTTTTTTAAAAAAAATCCAAATATTTTGGGGCAGCTAGGTGAAGCAGTGGATAGAGCACTGGCCCTGGAGTCAGGAGGACGTGAGTTCAAATACGGCCTCAGACACTTAACACTTACTAGCTGTGTGACCCTGGGCAAGTCACTTAAGCCCAATTGCCTCACCAAAAAAAAATCCAAATATTTTAAAATTTGATTTCCTGATTATTTAAATTTTAACTTCTACCCTTTAAAATGGTCTACTGGCTGCCAGGCAAGCAGATGCCTCCATGAACAGTACACTGCAAAGTCTTCACGAGGATCAGAGGGCTTACACACTTATCAAAAATACTCTTTGAAAAACAAAAACCAATAACTCTTACCGGCAATTTGAGGATGAAATCATCTTGACTGAACCGAAAGCCAATGTCTGTGAAAGTGCGTTGGATAAAACTTGTAGGTCTCAAGACCATTACCAAATGCAAGTTCCCTGGAAAAGAGGACTGGGGACAAAAAATCAAAACCAGTCAGGAGATTCTACTCCCCCTCCCTATGCCACTGAGTCATCAAGACAGTCACTGGCAAAGTCCAGAGTCCCAGAAAACCTCAGTCATGAAGCCTGTATCGAGAGGTTCACAAAACACAAAAATTGACAAGCAGAACCCTATGCAATTGAGAATTGTTCCCTGTGCTATATTTTCTTAAACACTGAGGCATTTGTTTAGAACTCAGAACACATTTGTCCATGGAGACAAGAGAAGCTACAGTTGCCCAGTTCCTAGGCTAGCCCACAAATTCCAATTTAACCCATAATGTAGCTGAAAGACAATAGTTTTACACCAAATAATAGGAGAAAACCATACTGTAGTGTCACTTAAAGATCACAAAGGGTATTTCAGGATATAAAACCTACCAACATACATTAAGATAGACATTTCCTGAGATATTTCAATGAAAACAAGACCCTTTCCCCATCACGTTCCCTCATATTCTCATCTTTAGCCAGTTCAGCTCCTCCCCAACCAGCTATCTACATGAACACCATTCTATCAGAAATGATTATACCCTGGTACACTCACTCTTTCCTTCAAGTGTTCCTTCTACCTCAGACAAACTCAAAGCTGACCTTCTTCTGCCTATGCCCTTCCTAGTGAGCTGTTCCTTCTCTCATTCTACCTGACTCTGAGGACCAAGGAAAACACCTGCAAATACCTTGGCCCACTGGACCCTTCCGGCTCTCTTTTCTGCTGCCATCAATCACCTCTACTCTTTCGAGGAACACGTGATCGTCTCCCTAACTTACCTGCTGTCACCTACCACCCTCTAGTCATCCTTTTGACTTGCTCAGCCATGCAGAACAAGACTTATATTTTCAGACATGGCCAGCGAGGAAATGTGTTTTGCTTGACTATGCATATTTGTTATGAGGCTTGGCTTTTCTTTCTTTTTTCCCAATGGGGGAGGGAGAGAAAATAAATTCTCAGTAATTGAAATTTAAAATTTTAAAAGTCAAAAATGAGTCATAAGGGGGCAGCTAGGTGGCACAGTGGATAAATAACCAGACCTGGATTCAGGAGTACCTGATTTCAAATCCGGCCTCAGACACTTGACACTTACTAGCTGTGTGACCCTGGGCAAGTCACTTAACCCCCATTGCCTCACCAAAAAAAAAAGAGTCATAATATGGACCCTAACTACACTCAGAAAGCAACTGAGTGCCCCCCCCCAGATCCCTTCTTCATTTCTTTGTGCATTCATTCTCTTTCTCCTTAGTCTCTGAGTTTCTCTTTCTGTGGAGAAGGTAGGGTGCTACAGCAAAAAAAAAAAATTAAATGGGCCTGAAGTCAAGAGAAACTCAGGGTTTGAATTCTTTCTGCACAGCTATGGATAAGTCATTTAGCCTCTCTGTGCCTCAGTTTGCTTGTCTGTAAAATACCTGTACTGCCCATTGTAAGACTCAAACAAGGTAACATTTTGGAAAGCACTACAAACATTTTAGCCACTGTTATTATCACTGTTCTCATACCCTCTTTTTAGGAGTCAAGTATGAACTCTGATCCCTGATCCCCCAACAACCAGAGAGTGGGGAGAATGAAGCCTGAGGAGAGTCCAGATGTGAGTCACTGTGCTCCACCAAGCTATGACTGCAGAGAGAAGAGAGGGGAGTGAAAGCAACTCAAAGTGCTATTTAGGCCAAGAGGCTGTGGCAGCCAGGGTGTTTAAGAAAAGCAAACAGAGAGAATCTATCTTTGTACAAAGTTGACTCTTAGAATTCTGCAGGAAGCAGGGAGAAGGAAGGAGGAGAGAAGTTGAGTCCAGAGTCAGAGGTAATGACAGAGAAGCACAGAATTTCCACATCAGAAGGCTAGTTGGTCTAACCCACACCTGTACAAGGATCTCCAAGATAACATTCCCAACAAGTAGTGAGAATTATGAGAGCAGAATTTGTTGCCTCTACATTAAAAAAAAATGGTAGAGGGGCAGCTAGGTGGCGCAGTGGATAGAGCACCGGCCCTGGAGTCAGGAGTACCTGAGTTCAAATCCGGCCTCAGACACTTAATACTTACTAGCTGTGTGACCCTGGGCAAGTCACTTAACCCCAATTGCCTCACTAAAAAAACCCCAAAAAAAAAAAAAAAAAAAAAAACAAAAAAAAATGGTAGAATATAAAAACCTGAATCAGCAATGACAAATCTCACCAAAGAAACAAAAGAGAATAATTGCAATTCAAATTCACCAAAGTCAGGAATAAACTAGAAGAAGCTAAAAACAAAAGATTAAAATAAATATTTACTCTCTATCCAATCAAAACATACTGAATTCAAAGACAGGATACAACTCAAGGAATATAGATCTCCCAGAAGAACATGACAAGTAAAAAAACCTCTGAAAATCATAATGCAAGAAATATTACAAGAAAAATGTCCAGAATTTCTGAACACAGAAAATGAAATACAAATTGAAAGAATTCAAAGATTACCTTCAGAAACAAGTTCTATAAAGTTATCTGGAGAAAGAATTTCAAATACAAGGGAAATGAAACTTAAATAACACAAGACTATTCTTCATCTACAAGAAAACTCAGGAGGGAATGGAGCAATATGTTAGGAAGAGCACTGGAGCTCAGGATGAAGCCCACAGTGATCTACTTGGCAAATCTGAGTTTAAATATAAATGAAAATGCCTTGATGTTCTATAATAATTTGAAACATTCTTACAAAACCAGACCAGAAGAGATTATTTGCATTCTGAACACTCAGAAAATACTCCCAGAAATGAAGAATGGATGAATGAATGTGGCAGTCAACGACAGCAACAGCAACAAAGTAACAACATACAGAAAAAGGAAGAGATTTGTTTCTAATGTGCATAGGGAAAGAGGAGTAAATCCAGAAGTGATGTGGAAATAACAGTGGAGATGTAAGACTACAGAAATATAGACAGAACTTTCTGACATTTTGCCTACAGGTGAATCATGTGTTTTGTGGGGACTACGTTACAAAATGAAAGGGTATGTGAAAGAGGGGAAGGGAGCAAGGGGATAGAGGAAAGTGTGTGATGTGTTTGGGTCAAATCAAGGGCTAGCAATGAGGGGAAGTTAACCCCTGTGGTCTCTCAGGAAGAGAAGGAGGGATTTAAAAGGGGGGACGTAAAAGAGGGAGGCACCATCTTGGAAGGGGCTCCACTGATGAACGCTCCTATTGGGAAAGAAAGATCTTCTGCCAAGGAAGATGGGAACCTTGGGCTGGGTGTGGCCTGGGGAATGAGGCACTTGAAAAGATCACTAGTCCAACCTCAGGACAGGGGGGAGTTACAGCTCCTAGGGGCAACTGGGACACAGGGAAAAAATTTTGAGGCAAATTAAAAAAGAGAGTAACCAGTAGAAAGGTATAGATCAGTAGTGAGCTGTATAAAGAGATGTATTGGGGTTTGGCAACGGTAGGCCCACCATGTGTCAGTGCCCTTTCTGTCACTTAAAGAAATGGGCATTGTTCTGGGAGTGAGGCACATGGAAAAAGGGAATTCATGGGGCAAGCTCTACAAAGCAGAAGCAGCCTAAAGGGGAGAGCCCAGAATGGATAACCTCAGATGTTTGGATTCTTTGAGAAAGACAGAGGAATAGTGAGAGACTAGGAGTCGTGAACCAGAGATTGAGGATCTAGAGTGGGCAGAAAGAAAGTTTGGATAATGAAGAGACTGAGAGAAATATTATCTGGAAAGGGGTGCAAAAAATGAAAATGTATTTATTTGTTTGTTTGTTTTTTGTTTTTTGCAGGGCAGTGAGGGTTAAATGACTTGCCCAGGGCCACACAGCTAGTAAGTGTCAAGTGTCTGAGGCAGAATTTGAACTCAGGTCCTCCTGAATCCAGGGCCAGTGCTTTATCCACTGCACCACCTAGCTGCCCCCAAAAAACAAAAATTTAAAAACGAATGAACAAGACCAGCCAAAGGAGGGCAAGAAAGGGGTAATCCATTTGACTGAGCTGGGGCAAAAAGAGGGGACCTAATTCAATAACCTACTAAAAGAAGAAAAGAAAAAAGAATGAATAAGAAAAGCACAATACATTGCTACAAGTTTCTTCAGGAGGGCCTGCAACAGCCAAGAGAGTGCAAAAATTCTTCCAACTATCCCTGAGCCCTTTGTGTCCTGAGAGAATCATTGCTCCTCCTAGAAGCCTGGGACAGAGCGAATGAGCACTCCTGGATTCTCACCATACTCAAGGCTAAGTTCCAGGACTCGAGGATGGAGCAAGTACTGGGAAGCTTGAATCCAGCTCTCAGAGAGCTCTGGGTACCCATCTGGCATCAGGTTGCAAACAGATGCCAAACTGATACTGTCAAATTAGAAGTCTGACCAGGTTACTTCCTTGCTCAAGAAGCTTCTGTTGTTCCCTATTGCCTCTAGGAAAAAATTAAACTGACTCCTTTGTTTGGCAATGAAAGTCCTCAGCCATCTCCTTCTAGCCTATCCATCCACGGTGATTACATAATACTGCCTGGCATCACATTCCACGCAAATTGGCCTACTTGCCATTATCCATATATAATATTCTGTCACCTCTATACTTTTGCTCAGGCTGTGCCTCACACATGGAACACTCTCAGACTCTTTCAATTGCTAGTTTTCTTCAAAGCTCAGTTCAAGTCTTTTTTCAGTTCCTCCTGAAATTATTCTGTCCAGATTTGGTCCTTAGTCACCTGTGTACATGTTGTTTTCCCCCCACTAGAATGTAAGCTTCTTAAGGGGCAGGGATTATTTTGTTTCTGTCTCTCTATCCCAACACCCAGCAAAGTGCTTTGCACTCAGTCGATATACAATAAATGCTTGTTGCATTTAATTTAATCAAGTTGAATCTTGGCCACGAAGTCTAACCCACAGGAAGAGGGATGAAAGGGAAACTCCCAACATAGGTTAATTCCTTAAATTTATAGCCACACTCCACTCGGATGTGAGAGATGGAGACAGGCTCTTAACCCTAAAGGTATGATCATCTTGGACAGGAGGAAAGGTGGCTTAGTAACCTTCAGCCTGAGGGGGTGTAGGAAAGCTTGGAGGAAGACTTCTGTCTACTCTAAGGAGGACTCAAAGATAATCTCTCCCACCAAAATGGATGGAGGAGGAAAGGGTGGATAGATGAGGCTGAGATGGTAGCTCTTCCTTAGTTCCAACAAGCAGCTAGCCTCGTCCTGGAATGGGGGAGATTAGGAAGGAGATCAGAAAGAAATCACTGGCATCAGGTAGGATGGCACTGGTAGAAGATGCATTGAGAACAGTCTGTACAGCTTGACTCCATCTTTTATCTTACGTACCAAGTACACTGAGAATTCCTTCAGAATATTATTCCATACTAATCAGATAATTCTCAAAAAAAAAAAACCCTTCTCATTATTCCATCCTAAAATCACCTTCTTGATTCAATTCTTTCAAAATATTTAGCAATTCACTTAACAAAAAAATATCCCACAAAATTTGCATTTATAAAAAAAATCTAAAAGGATGAAAGACTTCATTTCTTGCCAGTATAATTACATTAGCAAAATCAGGCCATGTGGGCTAATTTTAGGAGGCTTGTGGAGCCATCATCCCCATCTTTAGGTTTCTTGGATACAGGAATCTTCCACTCTAATAACCATTCTTCCAAATGAGTGGCCGAGTTTGGGAGGCCCAACAACCAATTTGTAGAGTGTGTCTAGACAGGGGCTGACCCATTTGGATGAAAGTGAAAACAACAGTCCAATTCCCCACAGCAATTTAATTTCTAAAGGTCATCCTGTAGTAGCAGCCCGGTCGGCCTGAGTCCAGTTAGGGATGCTCTGGCCCTGAGGGGGACACTATGACCATGGAGAAATGCAGTTAATCAGCTTGTTGGGGTCAGTTAAAGATTACTCTTTCCTTGGAGAAGCAAAGTAGTTAACCAGGTAGTGGTTGGTCAAACAGATAATAAAGCAGCCACCCAGAAAGCTGGGCTCCTTGAATTTACAACATGAGCTTAATTGGGAGTCAGTCGTGTTTGCTATGTGATCAGGACCAGGTAGTGACAATAATCTCAAGTTAGAAATGTGGAATTTTTATTATTCATATATCCAAATAGCTAACATGATCATTTTCAAACTGCTGTCACTTTTCAGTCTTAGGTCTCTGCCCCCACACCCCCTTCTCGCCTCTATCAAATTGTCATCTTCTCCTTTGTTCAGGGAGTTGAAGTTAGGCTTCTTCTCCCAGCCATACCTGCATGTGCTGACTGATTAAGGAACATTCCATAAACCTGTACCTCCCCAGGAGTTGAAGTTAGACTTCTTCTCCTGACCATGCCTCTGTGTGACAAATAATAAAAACTTTTAATGAAATTTTGATTGGGTTGTGTGGGCGAGTAATTCTTTGAAAGAGGAATGTTGTCAAGAACCCAATCTAGGGGTAACAATCCCACCTAGAAGAGATACAGAAATATTACCTCCCCTGCTCCTAGGTCAACAAGGTAGGTCCAAGTCAAGCAGACTGGAATCGACACATAGTCAATATAGGTCATGGAGACTCAGGTGTGGAAGGATGATGCTATAAAAAATGGACCAAAAGAGAAGAGTCATCCAGAACAGGAGCCATTTCTGGTCCTCCATAAATGGTGGAGTAGAAGCAGAGAAGGGAGAGAAGACAGAAAATGAAGCATATGGTAACAATACAAGGGTCATTAAGTACAAAACTTGCCTTATTAACTTGATTTGGATGAATGCCCCACCACAGCAATGCCTCTTCAGGAATCTCTCATTTGCCTGCTTCACCTCCTAGTTCTCTGTTCCTCCTGTCTCTTTTGCTCCCTCATCTCGGCCTCTTGGCTTCCTTGACTTCCTTCAAGTCTCAGCTAAAAGCCCATCTTCTTCAAAGAGCCTTTCCTGATCCCCCTTAATGTGGGTGCTTAATAAATGCTAGTTGACTGACTGACTCATTTTCTTCCCAAACTGAAAATATTTGTGTTCCCCAAGCTTCTGTTCTCAATCTTCTCATCTATCTACATTCTCTCCCTTGGTGAACTCCCATAGAGTCAATGTTATCTTCCATGCAAGTGACTTTCAGTGCATCTGTCAGCACATATCACTTCCAGGTCTCTCCCGTTCCCCTCTTCATCTCTGTGGACCTCACTTCTATCCATGGGCCCCTACCTCCACCCATAGGCCCCATAACATATTGATGACTCTCCCAGTAATGTTTGGATTAACTGATTAATGAGCCATTTCTTCACATGCAAACACTCACCCCTGTGATTCCCACCCAATCTGTTTTTTGAATTGTTTAATTTAAGCTCTCTTTACCTTCCATATTCAGAATCACAGAATCTGAGTGCCAGAAAGGATCTTGGTGGGAATCTAGTTCAACCCATACAAGAAAGGAATCCTCACTGTTAACATACCCAATAAATGATTACCCAGCCACTAAATGGAAATCTCTAAGGAGGGAACACCCACCACCCTCTGAGAAAGCCCATTCTGGATGGCCCTCACTATTAGGAAGCTTTTCCTGATGAGCCTCAATGTGCCTCTCTATGACTTTTACTCATAGTTCCTGGTTCTTCCTTCTGGAGCCACATGGAACAAACCTAACACTTCCTCCACAGAATAGCACTTCAAATCCCTGAAGGCAGCTATCATGCAACCCTTAAGGCTTCACTCCTCTGGAATAAATGCACCCAGGTCCTCTGGTGGATGTCACAGTGAAGAGTCAAATGAGTTTTAATAGCTAAAGAAGCAAAGAATAGAGACAGCACATGAAATGTTTGCAAGTTGGATAATCCCACTCTGAATGGCTAAAATTCTGCAGCTCTGAATATGAGTTGATACCAACTTCGGAAGACACTTACTTCATCATTTCAGTTCCATGATAGCCCAAAGCAGCTTTGAAATTAGAGGGGAACCAACTATTGTATAATAATACAGGGATGAAGATTTCATTGATCTGTTATCCATTGGTCTGTTAAGAAATTCCCGGATGAGGAATCTCCCTTCACTAATTCAGATCGGTACTTTCTCTGGAACATATAATCTTCGGTAGTTGCATAGAGCATTGTGTGGCAGCGGCAGGACTTGAATCAAAGTCTTCCTGGCTTTGAGGTTGACTCTATCTACCACACTCCAATTCCAGAAATAACAAAAAGAATAACTCAGTCAAACCTGTAAGATTTTTATGAACTGGTGCAAGAGAGAAATTGGGATCTTTGACAGATCCCAAAGAACCAGGATTAAAATGATGTCAATGAAAAGGCCTCTAAAAGGACAGAGAAACAGGAAAAACTCAAAAACCAATGACGACTCTAGAGATTAGATTCCCTTCTGCTTGTCAGAGACCCTGGGAAACACAAGGATATAATCTTGCAGTGCCAGATATGATCCTGGTATAAATTATTTTTATTGGTTGCAAGGGAAACCTCAATTCCAGACAAGAATATCCAGAAATGACTGAGAAAATCCAAACAAAAGGCCTTGATAAAAGTTATTTTATAGGGGGCAGCTAGATGGCACAGTGGATAGAGCACTGGCCTTGGATTCAGGAGGACATGAGTTCAAATCCAGCCTCAGACACTTGACACTTAACTAACTGTGTGACCCTGGGCAAGTCACTTAACCCTCATTGCCCTGCAAAAAAAAAAATGTTATTTTTATAAACATTAAGCTACAAATGGTTACTTTCTTCTAGCCCAAGGCCACTGTGTTTGGGATCTTCTTTTCTTAGTCCTAGACATATAGCTTTGAGGTCCTCTACCAAGTCAGTGATAGATAACAGAATATCATTTCAATTTTCTGAAAAATAAAAACCTCATATCCTAGAGAACTTGCATTGAGAGTTGGTCAAAAGTCCAAGGGCATTCTGGAAATGGATCAACTACTTTCTAAGAACATGTTGCACAACAGAAGAAACAATTTAGTGGCATGGAGGGGAGGCAAGGTCATTCTCATGCCTCTCTTTGCCTGAACATCTAACTGCTGTAAAAACACAAGTAAATCAGACAACCTTTGTGCTCCAGACATTCTATCTGAGGACTTCCCATCAGGGACTATGTCACTTAGTTCTTATTTAGTTCTTATTTCTTCTATCTCCTGACCCCAGGTCACTATTACCGATCTGACTTGTCTAAGCCCTTTTGACTTGTCTAAGCATATGTGATCTTCCTAAAGAGTAATTCTCCCAGACCAAATACTGTCAGGTCTCAGACAACAATACTAAGTACTCTTTGTTCTATATTTTGAAGAATCTAGGAATCCACCATTTTGTATATAACTCCCTCTATTGACAAAGATTTTAACCCCTTCCAGGCCTTTTGGCTACAACCAAAACACCTTCATCAGCTGGTGGCACCATTGTGATATGGGGGGGTTTCCAAACGATATGCTAATGGAGCACAAGGCTTGGCAGATGTTACCAAGTTGAGCTTTGAGCCTGGAAAGAGTGTAGGTATTATTTCTAGCTAAGGGTCCAGGTCAAACAGAGGATAATTATTCACTACTTCAATGATTTAGGATTCCACATGACGGGGGTCGATCCACCAATGTAGACAACCCCTCTCTACCTTAGTAAATGGGCTTCAGGAATTCCTGTGGTCAAAAGAAACAAATAAATCAAGCTACATTCTGGCTAAACTTATTTGGAAAGGCCTCTCTCCCTATTAAATTTGGACAAGGGACACATCTGAGTCTATCATTAGTCCCATACTCAAAGCCTTTCCAGCTGGTAAGAACCAGCCAATGTTTCTGGGCTTTGCTGGTAGAGCACCAGAAAACCCAGGGTCATCTCACAAGCTACAATCCAGAACCAGAGGAAGACTTTCATGGAAGGATCACCAACATAGAGCTAAAAGGGAATTGGGGGGGAGGGGGCTATCTTAGTCACAACCCCCAATTTTATATACAAGGAAACTGAAGCCCAGGGAGCTGAAATATTTGGGAGGGAGTATGATACAGAAGAAAGAGGAATTATTGAAACCAAAAGTTCTAGGCTCGGATCCTATCTCTGACCTTACCTGTGGCGTCCCTGGGGTACCGTTTCTTCTTCATCTTTACAACGAAAGGTTTGGACTAAATGGTATCTGAGATCACTTCTAGCTCTAGATCTATGATGTGAGAATTTTCCCAAGATTATACAAAGTGAGAGAACCAGGATTCAAACCCAAAGCCTCTGACTCAGATCCACTGTTCTTTCTGCTGCATTATAAATTACATTAACATTCTTAAAAGCTCTCCAACAGAGTCACAACTGGAACCCTTCCTTTATAGTCATAAAATTAAATTGGGGGGGGCAGCTAGGTGGCACAGTGGATAAAGCACTGGCCTTGGATTCAGGAGGACCTGAGTTCAAATTAAGCCTCAGACACTTGACAATTAACTAGCTATGTGACCCTGGGCAAGTCACTTAACCCTCACTGCCCTGCAAAACACACACACACACACACACACACACAAAATTAAATTGGGGTAAGGTCTTGATTTTCTATTACAAGTCATTTCTAGCAATATCACACCTTAACTGGACCTTCCCCTTGAAATTAAAAGTAAAGCAAAAGCATCCAATAAAGGGACCACATTTGACAATGTACACAACATTCTGCTTTAATAGTTATCTCACTTGCCCCCTGATATAGGAGGTAGATGGACTTCATTATCTGTTCTCTGGAACCACTACTTTAGCCTTCCATGATTGAGGGCTGAACTTAATTAAGACTTTAAATATGTTTTAAGTACTTGGTGTACCATAAATGAATTGGTTATGCAATACAAGTCATATTTTCTGGGCCCATAGCTTTTCAATTTTTAAGCAATGAAAGGCAGAGCTGACTAACCAAGAAAACACAGGAAATTATCTCTGATCGCTATCTAGTATTCAGTGACAGTTTCTTTGCTTCAGCATCTATAAAATGGCAAAGAAAACATTGCTCAAAATGTACTTGCTGGAGATAGAACATATATTAAAGGAAGTAGTGTGGCATAGCAGGTTGTGTTTACAATCCAAGGGTAGGGTCTGGGTTTGAATCTCAGCAGTCCAACTCCCATTCTGTGACCTTGGGTCAAATCTTTTAAACCCCTCTGGGTCAGTTTCCTCATCTGTAAAATAAGGGAAGCAGACTAGATGAGGTCTAAGATTCCTTCTCTAAATCTAAAAAAGCTCTAAAGCAAAATCAAATCAAAAATTCATTTTAGAATTATGATGTATTATTGACCTCCACTCCACTACAGTTGGGCTATCTTACTCCACCACACCCCAAAAATGAGCTAGGAAAATGTTTATGATCCCGGAATTCTAGGGGATATTATCAATGGCACCATGCCACTGCGGTCCTCTCTCCCTTGCAATTCTCTGCCCCTAAGTGGGAGGTGGGGGAGGCGGAGAAGACACAAATTATTCCCAAAGCCATTCTGAAGAGGTCCCTTTGGTCAATGGAGTGATACCTCAGAGATCTCTATCCCTGGGCTCCACCATTCTTAGTACTCCAGTTTCACTGGGACATTCTCTGAGCCATCTCTGTCAAATTTTTGTCCCTTTTTCAGGGTGTCCATGTCCAATCCATCTCTAAGTACTCCCCCAAATCCTCAAATAAAACCACTTCCTTGCCAGCTTCAGGCTAGGCTCTTTGACTCCAACAAACTTTCATCGAACCCAAACCATGCCTAGGAAATGTTCAGAGACTGAAGAAGATCTGAGACCTACAACTCAAAAGGACCTGAGACATCTAGTCCAGTCCCCACAATTTAGAAACAAAGATCCAGAGAGGTCACTTTGGTTTTCCCAAAGTCATGTAGGTAATTAGTGGCTGGGAGATAGGCATGAGCTTAGGTATTCTCAGAGCACTTTTCACCACCACCTCTAGCAAGGTGCCCAACGAGAACATTTCATTTAAGAGCGAAAGTCGGGGCAGCTAGGTTGGCACAGTGGATAAAGCACCAGCCCCGGATTCAGGAGGATCTGAGTTCATATCCGACCTCAGACACTTGACACTTATTACCTGTGTGACCTTGGGGAAGTCACTTAAGCCTCACTGCCAGAGAGAGAGAGAGAGAGAGAGAGAGAGAGAGAGAGAGAGAGAGAGAGAGAGAGAGAGAGAGAGAGAGAGAGAGAGAGATCAGAAAAGCAAATGAAACAAAAACAAATTTGCCAAAAGGAAACTCCTTAGAAAGAAGCTTCTAAAGAGTATTTGAAAGTGATGATGCCCTTGGGGCATATTCCTCACTTTTGCCAAGACTGGGTATCCACCTAACAGCTGACCTATAGAGTAACTCACCTTATAGTACTTTTTAGTAGCAGACAGAGAAGAACAATGGCTCCACACCACTGAAAACTCATCTTAACAACCTAGCATAACGTGTGCCCAGACACAAAAAATCTGAGGCTCAGAAGCAGCAAGTTGTCTGCAGAAATGCGCTGGGGACTTTTATGATGCCCAAGGAAGTTACTTCTGACAACTTTGTAACTAACTTTAAGAAAAGAGGAACACTCTAACACGTGGCCTCTTTCTCAGGCAATCATTTGTAACCTTGTAGACATATTTGGTTCCCTAAATAAAAAAAACCCACACATTCCTATAGTCTTCAAATTTTTATCTTGGGACCAAAACTTGGAGAGAAAAGGGAGGAACTGAACTCTAGGGTCACAAGTTCATTCAACATTTGGCCAGGCCGGCGGTTTTCTCACAAGCTGGAACTTGCTTGACAAGTTGAGTTTGTCATTGAATTATTCATGACCCCACTAGGTCACTGTGCAAATGCCATTAGATGGTTCTCAATGAGACGTGGGGTCCAGGAAAGCAACCTTGCCTTGGAAATGAGAAAGGTTAGCACATTAGTGAGTCAAGGAGGAGAAAATGCAGGGAGGAAAGACATAGGAGTGGGAGTGTATTCCTTGGACTTAAGACAGATCAGGACCTAGATTGAAAAGTTAGCACCTTAAGGGGAAGTAACGGCAACACCTCTCACTTCCTCCCGGGGACCAAATGAGATTCCGTCCAGGGAAGGGCTTGGTAAGAATCCAGCCCTAGATAAATATATTTAGTCTGTAAGATCAGAAATCTGCATGCAGCCAGACTGAAGATAAATCATTACAGCTTTCTTTTTCTATTTAAGTGTATGTCGTTACACCCAGAAACTGCTACTGCTGATACGAATCTTGCCAAGGCCTTCTCCCAGGGAGCTGCACTACGTCTGAGCATTGTGAAAGAAAGAGGAAAAGCCTTTTGCTAGATATCATTTTAACCTCAGGATTTAGGGCTACTCTGCCAAAAGATTTCAGAATGCTCATGCGGGTCCGGGCCAAAGACCATGAGTAATGGTACTTCCCCACAAACTTGATTTGAATTGGATGCTGAAACGGTATTCCACCTCCATTTAATTAAGCCGGCTGGAAATACCATGGCCAGTGCACGAGTGCAACCCATGCAAATGCACGCAGTTCCATCCTTCCCCTCTGTCCTTAAAAGCCCCGTCCATCCGTCCGTCCGTTCAGCAGTTTGTGCTAAAGCATTGCCTGCACCATGCGGCAGCAACCCCTCCACATGAACTTGGGCACAGGCTTTTAAGGACTGCAAGCAGTGAGAACCCTTACCGCATTCCTTTTGAATCTCATCTTGCCTCTCGGGGGATTTGCTTCTGCCATCTCTCCTGCACACAAGCACACTCTTCCTCTCCAGTTGCCAATGCAACACGGATGAAATATGACCTGCTCCAGGGGTGGTATTTAACAGCTGCAGCGGACCCAGACACCCTCCCTAATCATCTCCCCATGGGGGGGGGCAGCCCTCCCCGAAGCCACTACCCCCTGGTGGTCAGCTGACAGATCCTTTTGGGAGTCCCTGGATCCTCATTTGAATGAAGGGATACTAAATATGCCCCCACCCCCTTTCCCTAAATCTGATTTCACCTGGTGCCCAGTCCTGACTCGGCCAGGAGGCAGCCTAAGCGTCTCCCCGAGCTCAGAGCAGGACTCGTGGTAGCGCTCCGCTCCTGCGTGAGGTCGGATTTTTAAGGTGGAATGCTAAGATTCTTTGTGAAGGCAGCATGTTTGCTGACAGTTTGCTCTCAAAGGAGAATGGGCCTCCGTGGCAATTTCAGGTGCCCAGAAGCAGGTACCACTGGACAGCTGCAGGAAGATGGGGAAACAAGTAAGTTTCCTGGGGCAGGGGGAGGGACTAGGACCTTAGGAGACCACCTACTCTAAACAAAGTTATTGCTTCTCAGAACTGATGTTCAACTGAAAGCGAGAAAGTATATGCTCCTTGAACTCTGGGGTGGCCAGTACACGGTGTAGGACGAGGAGAAACAGATTCAGGGTTAGGCTATACCAGCCTCAGGAGAGATGAGTGGCAATGATCAGGCAGAAGGAAGGACCGAACCTCATAAGTCAGGGCACAGGATGACCGCTCCGCACTGTCTCATTCATGAAATATTTCTAGGAGTGAGGAACAGCCAAAGAGTGGTCCACCAAAAATAAAAACAACCCCCCTCCCCCCAAAAAACCCAACTCCAGAATTTGAAGTGTTTTTAAAAACTACACGGTGGTCTTCCACTTTCTAAAGTGCTAAAAACTTCTAAATTACAGCAATTAGAATTGCCACCAAGATACTAATTGTCCTTTTGTTCCAGCACATTGTAGGCAGCTGAAAACTTCTTCTTGACTTGAAATACCAACTTGAAGGATAGTTCATAGCACCAGTTACATTTGGCTGCCAAACTGCACCTTGGATTTGTATCCCATGGCAGCTAAATGTGGGCTTCTATGAAGCCAAGATCTCAGGGGTTTCCTTTTTGGGGAATCAGGGCCAGATTTGTTTATCTAATAAATCTATCCTCATGGGATCAGAGGGTCAAAACATCTAGAGCTGAAAGGGACCTTAAAGATCATCTAGTCTAATCCCCCCAACCCATTTTATTTTATTTTATTTTATTGGTGAGGCAATTGGGGATAAGTGACTTGCCCAGGGTCACACAGCTAGTAAATGTCAAGTGTCTGATGCCGGATTTGAACTCGGGTCCTTCTGAATCCAGGGCCGGTGCTCTATTCACTGCACCACCTAGATACCCCCACCCCATTTTATTTTATTTTATTTGTGGGTAAATGAGGGTTAAGTGACTTGCCCAGGGTCACACAGCTAATAAGTGTCAAGTGTCTGAGGCTAGATTTGAACTCAGGTCCTCCTGAATCCAGGGCTGGTGCTTTATCCACTGTACCACCTAGCTGCCCATGCCCCCACCCCAGTTTATGGAGGGCAAAACTGAGGGCCAGGTGGAGGAACAGACTTTGAATAACGGGCCCAAATATCTACAGAGGCTATCTAGTTTAACTGTCTAACTGTCTAACTGGACAGAGGTAGAAACTGAGACTTAACTGGGTCAAATGATTAGCCCAAGGTCTCACAGCTAATCTGTGGCAAAGCTGGGATTTAAAGTGCAGTCTTCTTAGTCTAAAGTCCAATGCTCTTGTCAGAATGCTATGTGGTCCCCATTAAAACTGATCCCCCAAAAGAGAAGGGTAGGTCTCCTCTCCTAGTAAGGGTGGAAATCCTCACTCTTCCCCAAGGGCAACCATTATTTTTCTTTCCTGAGTTAAAAAAAGACTAATAATAAAACCTAGTATCATAACTCATCTTTAAGCTGGCTGGAGTTTGATGCTTGCAAATCCTTTGCTAGCCTTTTTCTCATTGTACTCCACACAATGTGGGGTAGGAAGCATGAATAACGGTTTGCCCATCTCTCATAGATAAAGAAAAGGACACCCCTGAAAGAGAAATAACTTGCCCAAGGTCACTGGATAGTAAATGTCAGAAGTAGGCCATTTTGATTCTAGAAAATTGGCAAAGCTGATTCCCCTTTACCACACTGGGTCTTACTCAAAGTGTCCCGAGAACTTAATCAAAATAAAACTGTAAACCATACACACACACACACACACACACACACACACAAATGAATAGAAATACTATTCAACGTGATGTCCATCCAGGGCTTAGAATCTGCCTCTCCTGTCTATGACATGGCCATGTGCCAAGCATATATTTAAATATTAATTTCACTGAATACAGCAAAAAGCAATCTTTTTGGATTAGAGTGTGCTAGCCAAAAAAAATCTGGATGTTGAAAAATTGCATTATTGTACTACACACTAATTTTAGTATGTTGATTATTGGCACAAATTGAACTCTGCTAATTGAGCCTTAGAACTAATTTTAAGGGTATAGGGGGATCAGAAGATCTTAGATTCAGAGGTAGAAAAGAGACCTCAAAGGATATCTAGACCAACCCCCAGCACTTTATAGGGAAGAAAAATGAGGCCCAGGGAGAGAAAGTGACTTTGAATCAGAGGGTCCTAGATTTAATGATGGAGCTTGAAGGGACCTTCAGAGGCCTAGATCTAAGTCCAAACCCTTTGCTTTGCAGAGAAGGAAACTGTGAGGTCCCGAGAGGGGAAGTATTACAAAAGGATTCTGGATCTCAAGCTGGAAGGGACCTGAGAGGCTGTCTAGTCCAACCCCCTGATTTTACAGAAGGGGAAACAGAGGCCCAAGGAAGGGAAATGACCTGTTCAAAACCACATGGTTAGTAAGTAGAATAGGTGAAAGATTCAAAGCTTGGGCATCACACAGTCTACTAGTATAACAAAAGCAACAAGAGTAGCAACAACCAGCCTTTATCTCAGGGCTTCTAGCTGGAAAAGCATTAGATAGAAATGATCTCAGTTGATTCTCACTACAACCCTGTGAGCTAAGTGCCACAAGCATTTTGCCCTCATTTTAAAGCTAGGAAAACAGAAGCTCAAACGAGTGATGTGATCTGACCAGGGTCACACAGCAAGTACATGTCTAAGGCAGAATTTTAACTCAAGTCAAGCTCTCTGTCCCACTTCAGCAGTCAGAACTAAAGCCACTAGAATTGATCTTTTTAAAAAATTCATTCTAAATACTCAGTTGAGAAAAGTAAGGCCCCAGAAGGCATGACCAACCTCCCCAGAATCCCACAGGTAGTAAGTGGTCAAACTAATTCTCCAGAAGGGGTCTTCAGGCTCAAAGCCCAGGGCTTTCCCCACTATACCACCCCACCTTTCAGCCATAAAAGAGTGAGATGGCCCTAGTCTAGGAGGAAGAAGAAATGGGATCTATCCCTAGATAGCAGAAGTTCTTGGGCAAATCTCTTAAACTTTCTTTAGCTTAGGTGTCCTTAGCCTGGTCCATCAATAGATTTCATGGTGTTTGTGACCTTGGATGGGAAAAAAATTTTTCCTTTTATCTTTATATCTTTATAATATCTTTAAAATTGGTTTTCTTTGTAATCCTTTATATTTCACTTTTGCCTTGAAAAATATGATTCTGACGAGGGATCCCCAGGCTTTCTGAGACAGACTGCCAAAGGGGTATAGTACACAAAAAAGCTAGGCGACCCTTCTTTAGATCATTCTAGTGGCCTCTTACATAAAATGACCACTAAAAATTACTCTGTAAACTCGACTAAGATAAATGCAAGTAAAAAATAAATATATGTAAAAGCCAATGAAAAAGCCAGAAGTTCTAAGAAATATATGATATTGTTTGGATGTTTAACTTAAATGAAATCACTTACAACTTCATGACTCATTATTATTAATGCCTTGCTGATATGAATATGATATGATTAAGTGACTTTAAAACAAATAAACACTCAGACGTACAGACTAAAAAAAAAAACCTACTTTCCTGCAATGAGGAAAATATATATTTGGTCTGAGTAGCAAAAGATGCTTGATCTCATTCATGTTAGTATTTGAATACTGCTGATACCTGAAAGAGACAGCTAGGTGGTATAGTGGTTAGAATGCTAGGCCTGGAGTGAAAAAGACCCGAGTTCAAATCTGGCCATCGACACTTACTAGCTGTGTGACCTTGGACAGGTCACTTAACCTCTGTCTGCCTCAGTTTCCCCAGCTATAAAAGAGGATTGTTTTAAGGACAAAATGAGAAGATATTTGTAAAGTGCTTATCACTGTGTCCTGGGACACACTGTTAAACATCCAAGGGATGGAGTAATTGAAAAGTACAGGGACTGGGGAGTTCATTGCATTCTAGCCTCAGTTCCATTACCAATCTGATTTATCACCTTGGACATGTCACTTCCTTGCTATTCTTGTGAATGAGATAGAGAGTATAGAACAGCTGATAACATAATTAGGTGGATTTTGAAATGTTTGAAGGTCAGTCATTAATCATTTGATATCAGCTCAGAAGAAGGTCTCCAGTGGAGTGCCCAAGGGATCTGTGTTCAGATGACTTTAGTAACAATGAGTAGGATGAAAAATTAAAAAGCGAAGCCCCCAAGATTGAAGGAGAGCAAGTTTTAGCCACTGGAGGAAGAATAGATAGGATTTCATGGACTAAAAATGGAAAAGTTGGCCCAGGACAAGTTGGGAAGCTTTCCAAAATGGAATTATGAAGACATAAAGGGAAACAATTACTATGAGATGGAAAAGAGATATTTGCTTAAAGAGAATAATGAGGATGCACGGGGCACTGGCCATCTGAAAGGCAAGGAAGGAGATCACAGTGGATTACTGGAAGACCATAACAGCCACAGCATCAATCAGAAGGAGAGCCCAAATGAATTCTGAGACAACCTTCTCATCATGCTAAACCTCAAAGTTCTTCTGAAACTCCATTCACTCACACTTTTGCGACAGGATTGAAAGGGATGGAGCAGTCCAAGTACCATTTCCACCAACTCTTCATCCTACTTTCTCTCCCTACCAGCTCTCCTGTTTACTTCTCCTAACTGTCAATTCCCATCAACCTTCCCTGGATACAAAGTATGACACAAATACAAAATAGACAACTTCTGGAAAATTTACGTATACTTACCGCAATTCTTTGGAGAGCGATTTTTATAGATGCCCAGGTATCCAATCTTCTATCCAAAATAAGGATAAATCTGGTTTTTGGTTCGTGTTTTCTAGAAAACAAAAAATGGGGGCGGGGAGGCAAAGAAATAAGATCTTAGAAACCATCCAGATGTTGAGTGTGTTTGAGCTCTGGTCATTTTGTTTGTCTATGGATATGTTGGCGTCAGAAGGATCTGGGTTCAAGTGAAGTTGTATCACACTGGAAAGAACATATAGTCTTTATCTGAAAAGTGGTATTTGGGATGTGTAGGCTGCAGGGACATGGTGGAAAGAGAATTGGTTTGGGAATCAGAAGACCTAGATTCTAGGACCTGCATGCATGACTTTTCCTAACTATGTCACTTGGGACTCTTTCCTTTGTCTGTCTCTGTCTCTCTGTCTCTCTGTCTCTCTGTCTCTCTGTCTCTCTCCCTCCTCCTCCCCCCTCCCCCATCTCAGCCAAAATGCTCTCCTATTGAAATGAGGAAATTAAATCTCTAAGGCCCCTCGAAGCCTAGGTATTCCATGTTCTAAGGTACCTTTCAATCCTGGAATTCCATATTTAAAGGCCCCTTTCATCCATGGAAGTGCATGTTCTAAGGCCCATTTCAGTCACAGAACTACATTTTCTATGGCCTCTTCCAACCCTGGTATTCTGTACCCTTGGCTCAGATATTATGCATTATATATTCCTGCACATTCTATATTCTCTAGGAAGCATAAAATGAAAGGATCCAGGGCAGGGGGTGGGTAGCAGGTGATACAAAAACAAAAGATACCAATAAAAATTATTTTTAAAAAATAACAAAATGCCAGCAGGTTGATCTGTATCCTAGACTCCCCAAGTGGAAAAGGGACCTCAGAGGCCTTCTCATCCCACATTTGCCTGAACCAGAAGCCCCTCCCACGACTTCATCTGTAGAATACGTGGTACATCAAATCCATCTAAATATGACAGATACAGATTAATCAGAAGCATTCATCACAATTCAGTTTGGAGCATTTTATTTCTTTTTTTGAGCATTTTATTTCTGCAGCACTCACACAATTAATTATTCCTCCCAGCCAAATTACCTTTTTGGCTATCACAATATGCTTTCCGTTATTACCCTGGTCTTTTTGTGAGTTTATCACTTTCCAGGACACGCATCCAAAGGCTATTTTAGGTTTAGGGTGTTTTGTTTTGTTTTTCATTTCAGATATCTACTTTCTCAATTCCTGGATATTCAATATGGGAATTTGTCAAAGGCAAATCCTGTCCTGCATGATTCCTTTCTAGTCCTCGGTTGTATTCACAATTCTAGATGATGATGTCAAAGCTAGTCTCCTCTTCATCTATGTAAGCCCAAAGAGGGAATGCCTCTAAATGCCCCCAAGAGCCCACTGTTTCTCTCCACTTTAGTAGATGGGCAACAGGTTTGGGCTACACAGAATTTAGACAATGCTTCCTCCCAAGGACCAGAGAAGAAAAAAATATATAAGCAAAGAGTTTTGTAACACTGCATTTCCTCATCTTGTAGATGTTTATCTGTAGTTCAGTAAAATATTAGGTAATCAGGTATTGACCTTGGCCTTGACTAGCTCAAGCTCCTCCCAAGTCTTTTTGACATAATCCAAAAAGGAACTTTACTCACATCTGTCACATCTCACCATTATCACTTAGGGGAAACATAACCTTTGAAAACAAAAGAATTTGACAGGAATGAATTGTGTGACCTTGCACAAATCACTTTCCCTCTTTGGGTCTTGGTTCTCGAATCTGATAAAGGGTAAGGTTGGACTAGTTCGTCTCTGAAGTACTTTCCCAGCTCTGCTATTCTAGAATTCGAAATTCTTTACTTTAGATTTATTCTGAGCAAATTTCAGGAATATGCAGAAGAAATACAGAGCCCCTTGTTTGGTTTTGGTTTTGGTGGGGGTTTTTTTGTTTTTTGTTTTTACCATTTGTACTTTAGTTAGCTTAAATGTCCATGATTACAGAAACACGAATGTCCACAGCTTTCTCTTAATACTATTCTCCTCTATGTACTCAACACTCCAGCCAAACTGGAAGATTCTCTGCCCCTCCAAACACACCTGGCATTTCCCTACTTCTGTGTTCTGCTCCTATCAATCCCCATGCCAGGTCTTCTCTCTTCCCTTTGTCTATTGACTTCTTACCTATCCTTGAAAGCCCAACTCAGATGCTGCCCATTGCATATAAGGAGCCTCCTCAAACCCACTCCAGAGCCAAGAGCAACCTTCCGCCTCTCAATTCTGTATGATTGTATATTACTGGCATCTGGGTCTATATTAGCCATCAGTCCTGTGCCTTCTAGGTGGTGAGCTCTGTTCTGGACACTGGGAATATAAATATAAGGAATAAAACAATCACAGCCGTCAAAGAGTTTCTCTTCAAATAGAAGAGACATCAAGGACATATATAACTATTTATGGAATAAATATAAATAAAATAAATACAAATCTATTCCAAGAAGATAAACATAAGGTAGTTTGGTAGGGAGGACACTAGCAGTTGTGGGGAGGAGAGATCAGGAAACACTTTATACAGAAGGTAGCTTCATCTGAAAGCTATTTCTTCTGTGAATGAACCTTTTCTTCAGTGAAGGATGATGCTGAAATAATGAGGGAGTAGGGTATGTTCCATGCATAAGGGATGGCCAGTGCAAAGGCAGGGTGCTGGAAAATGGAACAACACTATGTATGAAGAACAGAGAGAAGACTAGTTTGGCAGAATCACAGAGTGCAGAAGGGCAAACAATATACAACAAGGCTAGAAAGATCAGGTTGGGCCAGGTCAGGAAGGATTTTAAAACTCAAACAGAGTAGCTTATATATGATTGTAGATGTACTAGAGAGCCATTGATGTTTATTGTGCAGAGAAGGGAGTGACATGATCAGATCTGCACTGAAGGAACATCCCTTTGGCAGGTATGTGAAGAAGGGACTGGAAGGAGGAGAGACTTGGGGCAGGAAGACCAATTAGGAAGATATTGCAACAATCTAGATGAGAGGTGATGAAGGTTTAGACATAAAAGGTGGTGGCTGGGTGACTCAAGGGAAGGGGTCAAATGGCAGAGATGTTGTGGAGGCAAAAATGACAAGATCTGGCACCTGACTGGATATGTGAGGTGAGAGAGAAGTAGAGAAGAATGCCAAGGTTACAGACCAGAGAGACTGGGAGAATGGTGGTACCTTTAACAGAAATAGGAGAGTTTAGGATAAGGACAGTTTTAGGGAGTTCTGTCTTGGACGTGTTGAGTTTGCGATGCCTATAGGTCATCCAGTTTGAAAGGTCATCCAGTTTAACAGGCAAGCTGGTGATGGGGTATTGAAAGTTCAATGGAGTGATTGGAGTTGGCTATATAAATCTGTGAGTCATTTGTATAGTTGAACCCATCGTGGAAGCAGATGAGGTCACTGAGAGAAAATATAGAGAATAGAAAAGGGCCTAGGCCAGAGTCTTGGGAACATCCAAAGTAAGAGGTGGGTTATGGATGAGGAGCACTGGCACAGGAAGGAGAACTAAGAGATAATAGTGTGACTGGAACCTAGAGGCCAATCAATGGTGTCTGATTTTGCAAAGAGGTCAAGAAACATGAGGACTAGAAAAGGCCCATCAGATTTTGTGATTAAAGGGCTGCTGGTACCATTGTAGAGGGCAATATCAGTGGGGTGATATGATCAGAAGCTAGACTGCAAAAGGCTGAGGAATAAATGAAGGACAGGAATTAGAAGCAGCAAGGACAGACAACTTTTTCCAAGGAATTTGGCTTAAAAAGGGAGAAGAGATATAAGACAATAGTCTAAGGGGACTGTAGGGTATAGGGTTTTTTCAGAATTGGGGAAACTTGGGAATATTTGAAGGTAGTAGGGAAGGAAGCCAATAGATAGCAAGGTTTGAGATGCAAAAAGGGGGAGGGTAATTAAGGGGGCAATGTGATGAAGAAGATAGAAGGGCATGGTATCAAGGCTACATGTAGGAGATTGGGCTTGGCAAGAAGAAGGACCAGCTCATTTTCAGGGACTGGGGCAAAGGAAGAGAGAGTGGGGAACAATGTCAAGGGCTTTGGGATGAAGGGAAGGGGAAATGAGGGCATTCTTGTTGAAGGGCCTCATTTTTCTCCATAAGAGTAAAAGTCCTGAATTTAGGGGAAACTGTAAGGAGGGGAGACCTAAGAGGCTTGAAGAGAAAAACAAAAATTTGGAATAGCTTCTGCTAGGGAGTAAGGGAGAAAATAAATTAGGGAAGAACTGAAGGAATGTCTTGTTCCAGTGAGAGCCCAGTTGAAGATGGATCCCCTACCATTTACCATTAGACCAGAAATTCCATTAAAGCAGGGGAAGTCAAACTTTATTTCTCACCTAACATTATATTCTGCACACAGGATGCACAGAAATGTCTGTTAAATAAATGATGGCCTAGATAGGGTCACAATGAGCTTGGGAACCCACATTCCATCCAGCCCAGGATCTGGTTTCTGGCAGTAACAGAAGGGATGGTCTTTGGGAAGGCATAGTAATCACTCACTAGTGTTCTCTTATAAGGGTCAAGTTTCAATGACCACAGTGATGTAAAGAACAACACTAAAAAGCATTGGAACTCAGATTCAGTGATCAATCTTGACTTCTGAGAATTGATGACAAAAACTCTCTCTCCACTAAGTAAAGAGATGGTGAACAACGGGTGCAAAATGAGGCATACATTATGTTCATTTGTTTTTGCTTAATTCTTTTTTTTTTTTGCTTAATTCTTTGTGTTACAAAGGAAGATTCTCCTGAGCAGGAGTAGCGGTATTAGGAAGCAACAATATTTAAATGTATCAATAAAATAGCTTTAGAGTTAAGGTTGTTCCCCATATATCCCTAATTTCCCTCATTGATTTTTTTGGTGAGGCAATTGGGGTTAAGTGACTTGCCCAGGGTCACACAGCTAGTAAGTGTCAAGTGTCTGAGGCTGGATTTGAACTCAGGTCCTCCTGAATCCAGGGCCGGTGCTTTATCCACTGTGCCACCTAGCTGCCCCCCTTATTGATTTTTCAAGGAGCTATCAAACCTTGGTCTCACTTGAATCTAATCACGATCAGTTGGGGGTAATGTTTCCTTCCCTCACATGTAAAATACGACTCTTTAGCCCCCTTTCCAGCTTCTAGGGATGCTCTCTCATTCTAGGAGTCCATAAGGTTAAATCTATTTCACAACCACACTCTCCATACCTTTCTTCTAAATGTAGATCCACACACTCCCTCAGTCTTCACTGTTCCCAACTGAAAAATCATACATTCATTCTTCTATCTTCCTATCTGTTGCCTTCATCACCAGAACATTCCTTCCCCAATTTCATCATTCACAGATCTTCAACTCAATCTAATAAACATTTATGAAGCCCCCAATGTGCACAAAGCACTGTGCTAATGAGGTCCTTCAGAAGAGGAAATAAGACATGCCACAAATAACTATAATTCAGAGTCCAAAGATTGAACTTTAGCTGGCCAAAATAATAAATGAAGCACTAGAATAGGCACAGGGTACACATTATCATATGCACTATAGGAATTTAAGGTTTTCCATTATCTATGTTTTAACCCATCGAACTCAAGGTCTGGACTCATTATTTCATCAGTGAAGAGAATTCTCTGAATACAAACTCCTTCCATTGATACACATCAAAAACTTATCTGTACTTTAAGGTTTTAGCAAATGGCTTAGGGGACACACAAAGGCAAAATTACTGAGCCAGGATCACACAGCTCATTGTTGTCAGAGACAAGACTCAACCTCCTGACTCCAAGGCTGGCCCTGAATCCAGATTGATTCAATTTGATTAATACTACGTTTAAGTGATTATTTTTCTCCCAATGCACTGGGATGAGCTATAATGAAATAGCATACCTGGGAAGGGAAGTCAAGTAAGTTAATACTTTTGTTAAGACATCCTCTGGCACGTCTTTGAAGTTGGCGTTTTCAGGAAATGTTATAATCCAGTCATGATTTTTCCCTCTGCCACCTAAAAAACATACAAGTGAAATAGAATTAAGAAGAGATGAAACAATGATGTCCCAAGGAAGGTGTCAAGTCAGATGAGACTGAAACAAACAAAAAAAAGAACCCTACTTGACCTAAGATAGCTGCTGAAGGGCACTTATAAGGTAAAAAGGGAGGGGTGGAATAGGATGGAAAATTAATAGAGAACCACAAAGTGATAAATGAGCATTTCATGACACACTTATGGCCAAATGACGGCCACAGATAGACCAAACTGGGAGCTAGGTAGTAGTATTTTAAATGGCTGGCAAGCCAAACCCCAATATTGAAATACTTTCTTATCAATAACTGCCCTAAAAGGCAGGAAAAGGGGTAAATGAGCAATGAAAGTAAGCTGATCAATGGGATGCAAACTCTTTAAGAAGGAAAGGGAGGGGCAGCTAGGTGGCGCAGTGGATAAAGCACCAGCCTTGAATTCAGGAGGACCTGAGTTCAAAACCAGTCTCAGACACTTGACACTCATTAGCTGTGTGACCCTGGGCAAGTCACTTACCTAACCCTCATTGCCCTGCAAAAATAAAATTAAATAAAAGACATCAATAAAAATTAAAAAAAAAATACGGGGCAACTAGGTGGCACAGTGGATAGAGCACCGGCCCTGGAGTCAAGAGTACCTGAGTTCAAATCCGGCCTCAGATACTTAACAGTTACTAGCTGTGTGACCCTTGGCAAGTCACTTGGCCCCAATTGCCTCACTTTAAAAAAAAAAGAAGGAAAGGGACAGGAGAAGATGGAAAGGGAATTTGGTATGCTATGGCCAACTGAAATAATAATGATGGAACACTTTTGTTCCTTTTTTAAGGCCTAATGTAATGTTACAGGCAGCATTTCCCTACATGATTTAAGGAGGAGTTGGGTGGGAGAAAAAATGCTGAAGTAAATAAAATCGAATTTTAAAATAAAATGGGAAGAGAGAAGACACAAAGACATGTTCACTTCAAATGAGATTGATACCGTTTTGACAGTTGCCCAAGAAACCCCCAGGTACATAAGGCATGAATGCATTTGGGGAGGGGGAGGCAGAATAAAGGCACTTTGGCAAGAAGAAATTGTTGCTCTTTTGAACTGCTGGGATCCTCTTAAAGGCCATAATTCTGAGTTTCCTGTTTTTCCATCCAGTGTTCCTCTGGAGGTAGTGAGTTTCATGTGACTAAAGGTCTTCAAACAGAAGGTAGATTACCACTGGTCGGGTGTATGATAGTGGGGATACCTTTCATTTATGAGTTGTATTCAGGGATCACTTAGGCCTCTTCCAAACCTCAAAATCTGTGATTCAAGCAGTGGGGGGGGGGAATGGAATCAAAGAATCAAAAGGGTGATAGCAACAGTCAGGAGCATAGATCACCCAGCTCCCTTCCCTTTGTTACTTACTAGGAGAGAGCATCAAGCTTTACCTGAATAAATTTAAATAATAAAGCACTCAGATTAAAACTATGTTTACATTGCTTTTAAATCCCCTCCTAGAGTAATAACAATGTGGGAGGCAGGAGGAGCTAGAGGCCACCCATCTGGGAGAAAGTAACTGAAATGGACTTTCTGAAGTGCATTGTGGGAAGCAGCAGATGAGGGCAAGCAGCAACAATGGCAGACTTTAATTATACAAAGCTAGGCTGGCAGAATAATTCATCAGGGTGGGATGATAGGGAGGCCAGGGTCTCCCAGAGAATGAGTGACTGCTTCCCCAAATGGATGCTTTTCAGCCTCATGGGGAGGGGAAATATATAGGATATGGTTCTGGGACTGGAGCCAGAGGGGATTATTGGTGGATAATCACAGGTGAAATGATTAACACAGCAAACTGAAGGTGAGCATCTTGAAAGAAAAGGGGCAAACCTGGGGGGCCTACCCAGAATTATACTCTTTTGAAAGGGTAGGATAAAATGTGAACATTAGTGGGGGGGGGGGATTCAGGAGGACTTGAGTTTAAATCCGGCCTCAGACACTTGACACTTACTAGCTGTGTGACCCTGAGCAAGTCACTTAACCCTCATTGCCCCACCAAAACAAAAAAAAAGTAAATGAAACACAGAGAAGCTAAGGGATTTCTCCAGTGTTACCCCAGGGAATATGTATTCAAGATGGGACTCAAATCCAAGTCTTCCTGGCTTTGAGGGAGGTTCTCTCTCCACTAGGCTATGCTGCCTCTTGTTATAAAGGTAACAAGGCAAAAAAAAAACAAATCCTTCATGGCATCTATCATAGAAAGAGGCAAAGGGAGAAAAAAAAGGAATAGGCAAAGGGGAAATCAGGATGGGGCATCATGGCACAGTGAAAAGAGCATTGAATTTGGAATCAGAAGACTCGGTTTGAATTCCAACTTTGTAGTTCAATAGCTAAGTGACTGACCCTGGACAGACCCCCTCTTTGGGTGGCGGTTTCTTCTATAAAATGGGGGGACAGACCAGGTAACCTCTGCAATCCTTTTTAGCTCCCAAACTCTATGATCCCAAGGCTGGCAAGATGGTCAGACAAAAGGGAGGCCTTAGGTTTCAAGTAGAAATTCAGGGAAGAAAATATCCATTTGAGGAGGCTCTGAGCCCAGAATTAATAAAAAGGGACGCTTTGTATATAGATCAAAGGGAGGAAGAGAGTTATTGAATCATTAGAGCCACTTGATAACCATGGTGATGAAGAGATGGAGGAGGAGGGAGGGAGAGAGGGAGAAAGGCTGAACAAACTCTTTGCCTTGGTCCTGATTCAGGAAGATGCCAAGGGCACATCCCACTCCCAGATTGTCTCTTGAAGTAGACAGGCTAAATACAAGACTGCAAGCAACAGTAAATACCAATGATGTCCTAGGCCTAATTGACAGGCGAGATGTAGATAAATCACCAGGCCTGGGACTAAATTGCTGAAGACTTTGGAAGGAACTCGGGTAGAAATGAGAAGCTTGGAGCCTGCCCCTGCACAGGGCCACCACACCAAGGGGGTGGCTGGCTGACTGCCCAGAGATGCCCATCCGCCAGAAAGGCTACAGAAGGGAATTTTCTTCCATAGTAGCTGAGCTGGTGGTGGCCCTAAGAAAGGGCAGAGTCACTGAATGCTGAAGTAAAGGCAAATCATTAGGGGAAGGACTGCCTACTTTCTTTAAGTGGAGATTGTGCCTGACTAATCTATTAGTATCTTTGGCCAGAGTCAATTTGCATGTGAACAAGGGGAAAGCAGTAGATGGAATACCCAAAGCCTACCTTGAAAGTAGGCTTAAAACACTGAAGGTTTCATATTGATGGTTATCAAGGAAAAACTGAGGTGCTATGGGATGAGAGAAGGGTGAATGAGGCATTATGGGATGGAGGAGATGGAGAACATGGAGGAGGTCACTTTTTTCATGGGCAAAAAGTTAAAAAAGATAGCAAAGGCTAGAGATAAAAAGGCACTCGGCTAGTGGGTGAAGTTGTAAACAGTGAGGCTACCCAGGGACCAGTGCTGGGATAGATCTGATTAAATATTTTTCTAAGTTTTCTGTAAGTGAGAGGAAAATCTTGAAGTTGGAAGACAAGACTAAGGCCTGTTAGCTTGGGAAATGCCATGGTGATGGACATCATCACCAAGATGGGCTCAGGAGACTGTGAAGAGGCAGAAGAGTGACAAGTGAGACTTAATGTGAGCAAGTGTATTCATTTTAGGGAATGGTCTCCTGAGTTCTGTATCCATCCAGCTGATTGTATTCTCAGATTAAATAGGATCATATATTTAAAGGAAGACATTTATTGTATCCTAGACCCCTTTGACAGTCTAGTGAAGCCCATGGACCCCTTCCCAGAATAATGTGTGTATGTAAATATGCATATTATTTATATAATATATACTCACACACATACATATATATACACACACACACACACACACACACACACACACACACACATATATTCTGTCATTTGAATGAATGAGGTATGAATGTATTCACATTCTTCAGCTGAGGTCAAAGACCTCAAAGGAATAAGTTCATATGGAGCCATTTTAGGTTCACTGAGTTGTTGTTTGTTTGCTTCTTTGTTTGTTTGTTTTTAATGTGGAACATTGACCTGGGTGCTTTGGAAAACATGCAAACCAAAAGGCTAGGCAGCAAAGGTAGGAGGAAGTGTACTCACCAGAAAGGAAGGCCAGGTCCTTCACCATGATATCAGTGATGTCCTTCGCACAGAAAGGAAATGTCGTCCCTAACACAAGAAATAAAATGCATTTATTGAGACACCAAGATAGCACACTCAATAAGCCATACCTGACTCAGTCTGCAGTGGAGTGGGCACTGAACTGGTCATCAGGAAATGCGGTATAGTAGACTATCTGGCCTCAGACACCTCTTAGCTATGTGCCCCTGATCAAGTCACTTAATTTCTGTGCACCTCAGTTTTCTCATCTATAAAGTATGGGGGTCAGATTCAGTGGAACCCCTTTCCCATTCTGAGCTGCCATTTCCTCCTATGGAAAACAGGGACAGGAACTCTTAGGGTCCCTAGCTCTCCAGGATGGTAAGGTCTTCTCCAAACCCTTGCACCAAACCCATAACAACACAAATCCCTCCTCATCCCAGCAAAAATAAGAAGCAGAAAGAAGAGAGCCCATTTATCAGTCACACATATTTATTTACTCCCTTCTATGTGCCCAGTATTGTGCTAGGTACTAGAAATACAAAGACAAAGAACAAAGCAGTCCCTATTCTCAAGCTTGCATTTGTTCAGGGGAGACAACATTATAGATATGAATAGCTCTAGAGAATAAACAAATGCTAAGAAGTAAAAAACAACAAAGCTTGGGAGAGAGGACACTAGTATATGGAGAGATCAGGAAAGGCTTCATGTAGAAGGTAATTCATCTTAAAAGAAAAGAAAGATTCTGTGAGGAGTGAGTACATTCTAGGCATGGGAAAAAACCAATGCAAAGACACTGAGAGGGGAGAAGTGCCACATGTGAACAACAGAGAGAATCCCAGTTCAGCTGGATACCAGAATATAAGAAGAGTACATATAATGATACTAAAAGATAGATTGAGGACACAGTGTGAACGAGATTTAAAACACAAAGGGAAGACTAAATCTGATCCTAGAGGCAAAAAAGAGCCACTGGGGTTCATTGAGTAGGAGAGGGAAATGGGCAGATCTGCCCTTACAAAAAACACTTTGGCAGTAATGTATAGGATAGACTAGAGTAGGAAGAGACTTGCGGCAGGAAGACTAGGCAGGAGGCTATTGCCACAGGCCAGGTGAGAGGTGATAATGGCCTGAACCAAGATGGCAGCTATGTGAATGGAGAAAAAAGGTCTGACTGGTAGGAACAGTAATACATCTTTGGCAAGTGATTGAATATGAATTGATAAGAGGGTGAAGAAGCAAAGAGAACATCAGAGTTAAGAACCTAAGTGACTGGGAGGATAGTAGTGCCCTCAAGAGAAATAAGGAAGTTCAGTAGAGGAGGGGGTTTGGAAAGAAAGATAATGAGTTCTGTTTCGGACACATTGAGCTTTCAGCATCTCTGGGATTTCCCATTGACAATGTCCAAAAGGCAGTTGGTAAGACAGAATTGAAGTTCAAGGGAGAAACTGAAGCCGGCCTGATAGTCTGGGAGTTCTCTGTAGAGAGAAGATAATTAAGCCCATGGGGGCTTCCCAAGTGAAAGTCTAGCAAGAGAAGAGAAAAAAGCCCAGGACAAAGTTATGGTAAACAACGCACACTTTGGGGGATTGACTGGCTGAATGAACTAGACATGTTTAAACTGGAGAAGAAGCGACTCAAGAGGATCATGAAAAGTGTCTGCAAGTATGTGAAAGCTTGTCATGTGAACAGGGACCTCGATTTGCTCTGTTTGGTCCCAAAAGGCATAAGAAGTAGGAGCAATGGAAAAAAAACATCCAAATAAAGAAGTAGGAGCAATGGGTGGAAGCTTCCAAGGGGTGAACATATAGTCTGATTGTCATGAAAAAAAAAACTGTAAAATTTAGAGCTGTCCCAAAGTGAAAGGAGCTGCCTCAAAGGTGGTGGATTACCACCACTGGGTGTCTTAAAGCAAAGTCTGGGTGACCATTTGTAAGAAATGCTCGAGTGAGGATTCCTCTTGCGTATGTGCTGGACTGTGAGGCCACTGGGCTCTTTTCCAACTCTCCAATTCTATGATTTTGTGAGTAATGCAGATGGGGAGCCAGCAAAGGAAACCAAGAAGGTAGGATGAGAGCCAGGAGAGAAGAGTATCCCCAAACCTAGAGAGAGTATCCAGGAGGAGAAGTTGGGCAATGCTATTAAATATAGTAGAGAGGGCAAGGAGAGAAAAGAGCATCAGGGGCAGCTAGGTGGCGCAGTGGATAGAGCACTGGCCCTGGATTCAGGAGGGCCTGAGTTCAAATTTGACCTCAGACACTTAACACTTACTAGCTGTGTGACCCTGGGCAAGTCACTTAACCCCAATTGCCTCACCAAAAAAAAAAAAAAAGAGCATCAAAGAAACAAAATTAAAAGAGCAGAAGGGAATGGTTGCTTTAGTTTTTTTTTTTTTTTTTTGTCTTTGTCACTACTGGAGAAGGTAGGCACTGGTAGAAACCTAACCTCTGAGACCAGAGTCATAACTAAGGCATGGCAACAGGGGTTCAGTCCAGGATATTAAAATTCAAGGGACGATGGCAACAGTTGTTCTCTTTCAGTGAGTAGAAGCAACTGACCTTAGTACCAAATTTAAGTTAAAACAGAGATGATAAGCTTTCACTCCTAGGTGGCTATGCCCTAGGCAAGCTCCTTCACAGCTCAGCCTGGCCCTGCTACCTCCCCCGTGAAGGAAACTCCAGTAATATTCTCAGTCCCTAGGTCTCTCCCTGCTTAAGCCTACTACTTTAAAGTCACTATACATTGTGGTACTTGCTCCAGATTCTAGAGGTGGTAGTTACATCATTGGGCCCTGCCCTACCCTTCTCACCCTCCAGGAAACTTCGTCTTTTCTATGTTCCTTCTCTTGCCCCCTCCAAAAAAAAGCCAAGGGAGCTCTGAGCCTGCTCCCATCCACTGACACAATACACACACACATGCACACACACTTAAAGCCAGTTCTTTTCAACTCATCCAAACATGAGTGTAACTGTCCTGTCCATCTTACATAGTTCCCCAATCACCAAGTACTAAAACTCTATTAAGAAACCTGCAATAATGTGCACGGGAGCACTCCAAATCCACCACTTGCTTTAATCAATGTGTGGGTCTACCAGGCATACCCAGGGACCACAGCCCTTTGTTAGACATGGCAGATCTATAGGCACCAGAGAGCTGCCTCTATATGTCTTAGAAGGAAATGGAACACATATATGCTGGTCTGAGGGGTATGATATATATCACAGATAAGAGAGAGGGGGGAATGGGAGTAAATAGAGGAAATTAAGTATGTTTTCATATTAGAAAAAGTCTTACATGCATCACTTTGATACCTAACTCATTTATAGGTGTAGAGTCAGAAGGGGCCTTAGAGAATATTCTAGTCTCACTCATCATACTGATAAGGAAACTGAGGACAAGAGAGGTTAAGTGACTTTCCCAAGGCCACATGGGCAATAAATTGCAGCTCTGGGATTTGAATGAAGGTCCTCTGATCCTTTAGCTAAAAATTAAGAGATGTGATTTCCATCACACCATGCTGGGTTCCATATATGGGATAGCTAGTACCTGAGTTCAAATCTAATCTTGGATACTTACTAGCTATGTGACCTTGAACAAGTCATTTAACCCCATTTGCCTCAGTTTCCTCATCTATAAAATGAGCTGGAAAAGGAAATGGCAAACTGCTCCAGTAACTTTGCCATGAAAACCCCAAACGGGGTCACAGAGAGTCAGACACGACTGAAATGCCTGAACAAAAACAATACTGTCCCATCTCTCTCTCTCTCTCTCTCTCTCTCTCTCTCTATATATATATATATATATATATATATATATATATATATAGTTTTAGAGAGGGAAAAATCAGTGTCCTAGTCTTCTAAGGAGGGTGAAGTGAGGGACCTCTCATTCATACCATATGAGGACTGGTGAATGAAATGGGGATTTTAGCCTGGAGAAGACTCAAGGGACATATAATAACTGTCTAGGTCTTTAAAGGGTTGTCAGGGGGAAGAGGCATTTTACACGTTGTATCTGGCCCCGAGCACCAAATTAGGAGCAGTGGGAACATGGAAAGAGCCATCTTGTTGCCTCTCAGTGGGAGTCTACAAGTGAAGGCTGTCTTTGTGTTGTAAAGTGGATTCTTTCTGGCATATGGGTTGGACCCCATGGCCACCGAGGTCCTTTCCAACTTTAAGGGTCATTTTCTCACATAACTCCTCTCTATGGTTAACAGAAGTATTTCATAGAGCAGCTTGGGAAATGCTGATCTAGTCCAACCCTCTCCTCCAATTTACAGATGAAGAAACTGAGTCCCAGAGAGGGAATGGCTTGTCAAAGGATATGCAGATATTAAACAGTGAGCCCGGCATTTTAATCCTGGTCTCCTGATTTCAAATCCGGACTCCTGCTACATACTGTGTTGGCCCTTGGAAAACTAAAGACTTTACTAATCTCACACTGAATTAAAAGCAGATGAATCAGATGGCCTGATCCTATGAACAATAGCTGCCATCTATGCTGTACTTAGACTTTTCAGTCATTTCAGTCATGTCTGACTTTCTGTGACACCATTTGGGGTTTTCTTTTTTTTTTTTTTTTTTTAGTGAGGCAATTGGGGTTAAGTGACTTGCCTAGGGTCACACAGCTAGTAAGTGTTAAGTGTCTGAGGCCGGATTTGAACTCAGGTACTCCTGACTCCAGGACCGGTGCTCTATCCACTGCGCCATCTAGCTGCCCCTATTTGGGGTTTTCTTGACAAAGATACTGAAGTAGTTTGCCATTTCCTTCTCCAGAGGCAACTGAGGCAAATGGGGTTAAATGACTTGTCCAGGGTCATACAGCTAGTAAGTATCTGAGATTTGAACTCAGGTTTTCCTGACTCCAGGGCCAGCACTCTATCTACTGCAGCGCCACCTAGCTTCCCTAGGTTGTACTTCAGGATTTATAAACATTCTGACTGCTAAACCAAGGAGGTAGGCTTCATGGCCTCTAAGACCCCTTCCAGCTCTAAACCTATGACCCTGTCATCTCTTCCTACCTTAACAAAACCCCATGAGATATGTCAGAAATTTTAGGCAACTGAGGCTCAAAAAAGTGAAATGACTTCTCCATGGTCACACAAGAAGTGTTAAGAGGAAGGATTTAGTCTCATCTCTCCTGATACTGATCCACCCATCTTTCCAGGCTGCTTTTAAAATGCATACCCAGTGAACTGGAATCCTATAGCTAATATTTATTGCATACAATCGTGATTCAAGGGAGGTCACGAGGGAAATGTTTTCACTACCAATCTGAGTGGGCTCATGAACTGCAAGATATAAATACTTAATAAGGACAGAACCACTGAAGAGGAATCAGATAAACCTCAGAACTGAGAGAAAGGTACCTGGTTTCTATTTAAATTAAATGCAAATTCCATTTCCTGTGTTTCCTTTTGTGATTCCTTCTATTCAGGTTCTCACAGCTGATAGACGTGACCCCTTAAAGGAAAGAAGAGGATATCCCCAGTGCTCCATTAGCATTAGAAGACTCCTCTGCAACAAATGCTGAATATAGCAATCTGTCCCTCCTCAAAAAGCCCAGAGTTCCTGCACTTCATCTAATTCTTCTCTGGCTTTCTTTGACCCTTCATCCTTGTCCTCGGCTTTTTGTATCTTCCCAGGGCTGTTCCTGAAACAGAAGGGATAGTCTAATGGCTACAACTCTCAGGAAGACCTAAGTTCAAATCTCACCTCTGAAATTTATTAGTATGGCTCTGGGCAAGTCATTTAACCTTTCTGAGCCATGTAAAAACTTTCACAATTTCCCTCTCAGGACTGTCATGAAGTTCAAATGAAATAGTGTTTGTAAGGTACTTTGCAAACCTTAAAAATGCTGGATTTGGGGGCATCTAGGTGGCGCAGTGGATAGAGCACTGGCTCTGGAGTTAGGAGGGCCTGAGTTCAAATTCGGCCTTAGACACTTAATACTTACTAGCTGTGTGACCCTGGGCAAGTCACTTAACCCCAATTGCCTCACAAAAAAATGTTGGATTTGGACTTGGGGGTGGGGCAGTGATTTGTTTGAATCCTGGCCCTGCCAATGTCTGTTATGTGACATTGGGTATGTCACTTGAGTTCAGTTTCTTTCTCTGTAAAATGTAGTAGGAGTAAATGACCTCTTAGTTCCATTCCAGCTCTAAGGTCGTGACATTATGACACCTGGTGTAGTGGATAGAGCACCAACAATTTGGCCAAGAGGAACCCTTGGACCTCAGTCCAAATTCCTCTTCAGACACTTAATAGCAATGTGATCCTGTGAAGTTCACCAAATCTCTTTGAGGTTCAATTTTCTCATCTCTAAAATGAGGGGCTTGGCCTGGATGACCTCTCAGGTCCCTTCTAGCCCTAGAATTGTGATTCTATGCTCTTACTCCTTTAGGGAGATGTCTCTCTCCGACTTTCTCAATTTTGATTGTGGCTCAGTGCTTCTGACCACTACTTTTCATCTCTTCTCCCAGGTATGATGCCTGGGTCCTTTTCCCATCCAATGAAACATCCTGGAGTCAGGAAACTTTGAGTTCAAATCAGCCTCATATTAGTTGTGCGATGCTGGGCAAGTCACTTAACCTCTGTTTGACTCAGTTTCCTCAACTTCAAAATGAGGATAATAATAGCACCTACCTCCCAGGGTCACTGTGAAGATCAAATGAGATGATATTTGGCACATAAGTGCTAGATAAATATCGATTCCCTTCTGCTCCCCTTTCAGCACCTTACTAAGAGTCCTTGACCTTCTGGCACCTAATGGTGAGATGGAACACATAGCACTGTTTGGAAATGGGGTGGTAATTGAACAAGGAGTGCTGCACTTATTACTGTCAAAATCTAATATCTTATGTTTTGTAGTTCCATAATTTTGACATGTGCACGGGAGACATATTATTGGGGAAGGTATTTAAGGAGGTATTTTGCTCTGCTGACTCAGATGCTGCTTTTTAATCAATGAACAATGAGGACAGTGGCATCTAGAATTCTCCATATCACTTGTCGAGGTTTGCCTTACTATGAAACAATACTTGAAAATCTTGCCAATTGCTCCAGCTCAAGCCATACTTCCCAGAGACCATCCTGGGACCCCAGCACTTGGAACCACCTTGAGATTCCTTCCCCAATGGCCCCACCCCAAACCCTTCCAGCCAAGATCCCAGAAGGATCTCTCCTTCCCTACAGGGCAAACCAAAGACCTTGCCATCGGCCCTGCCACTACACCCTTAGGGCCTTTCCACCCACCCTACAGATAAACTCTTTGACATGTGTTGTCTCCTCTATTAGAATGTGATCTCCTTGAGAGCAGAGACAGCTTTGCTATTCTATTTGTATCCACAGTCCTCAGTACACAGTAAGCACTTAATAAAAAGCTCTTCTATTATACTAACACCATCATCAAGAATGCTATCAAAGTATATAGATGATTCTCATCAAAATTTTAGAGATAGAGAATTAATATAGTCCCAGTCATCTTCTTTGTGGCATTAATAAAGTCTGAAATTATTTCCACACCTTCAGTAACCCTCCTTCAACACCCTCAAAACCACAGTCCGGTGAGCACTTCAATATGATTTCCCAGTCAGGGCCCCCTCCCCACTTAGAGCAAGGCTTCATACCCCTTTTCTGTGTCGTGGTCACCTTTGACAGTCAGTCTGGCTAAGCCTAAGGACGGTAAAGCCCTTCTCAGAAAAATGAGAAGAAAAAGGTTTTGAGCCCTTTTAAAAAATGTTTTTAAGTGCATAAAATAAAATGGTAGGATTACAAAAGAAAACAAAGGTTAATAAAAGCAAAGATATGATTTTTTTTATCCACAGGCAAGGACCCCCTGAAATTTCTCCATGAATCCCAGGTTAAGAACCCTGACTTAAAGAGACATCAAGCCTCCTGGGCCTCAGCAGGCAGTGGTCATGTGATATGGGACCAACCCTCCAATGACGGATTTCTCTGACCTTAGCAAGGCAGAGCCCTTGGATGATAGGTACACTGTCCATCACTGAGCTGGGATTCAAAGTCTTTCCAGGATGATGGAACCTTGTGCTTTGCTTTCATAGCCTTGGAGAGCCCAAGGTTACCTCTAGGCCAGTCGAAGCATCTAAGGAAGATTTCACAAGATGACTTGATGAATGTGTAAATGAGGCTAAGGGGCACAGGATATGGGAGCCGTGCCAAGCTCACCAGTGCCGGTCCCTTAATTCACTGGGATTGAGAAACAGTTACGGCAACCTTGGCCTGGTTAACCAGAGAGGTAATGGGCACTTCCACAGGGGCAGTCCCTGCAGCGGCGCCGGCAGCTTCAGATCAGGTTGCTGATCTGACACACACAAGGCCTTGCCACATGAGGAAGGAGATGGTTGTAGGCCATGACCACACACTATGGCAGTGTGTAAAAAGAACCTGTTGGCTCTACATGTATGATGGCATGTGTGACCATAGGCAAGTCAACTCCCCTCCCTAGGCCTCAGTTTCCTACTCTGTAAAATGAGGGGGTTTAAACTGGATTCTGTGACTAGACCATCTCTGAAATAGCTGTCAGCAATGAATAGTGCCTAAGGAGGCAGTGTGGGAAAGTGGAAACAGTCCAGAAACCTCAGTTCAGATCCTAACTCTCAGGAATAATGGCTATTTGACTGTAAGCAAGTCTGTCCCAGGAACTTCCTGGTGCCCTTAGGCAATTCTCTAAGACTATAAATTGCAGGCAAGTGGCCAGCCTGCATCAGTGGAAGGAATCTCCATGCCAGGAGTTCACGACACAGATAGTCTTACCCCAAGAGTCATAAGCACATGTAACAAAGGATCGGCACATACACAAAGCACCTCTGATGCTCTGATCCTCTTATTCCCCTCATGGAAGAGGCTGGGAAGCCTGCTTCTAGAAGAGTTGTGATGATGGGTAACAAATGCCTTGGAGTGATCTGGGAGCGTGTATGTGTGTGTGTGTGTGTGTGTGTGTGTGTGTGTGTGTGTGTGTGTGTATGCTGTAACTATAGAGGACTGTTAACCACTTAGCGAATGGCAGCCTCTTGCATTGGCTGCACTTGCAGAATCACAAATGGAAGTACATTCAGAAGACTTTAGAAGGCTTCAGTTGTCTATTCTGGTGGATCATTGCTCTTGGTTTAAGCCTTGGAATTCACACCCAAGAAGTATCCTCTGCCCCTCTGTGCTCCTTCTCTCACACTGGATGGCTCTTCCCAGAACCTCCATTTAAGGAGGGCACCCAGGCCAACCATCTCTTTATTTCTCACTAGGCTGCAATCTAGATCTCTTGATCATGTCCTCTTTTTTTTTTTAAGTGAGGCAATTAGGGTTAAGTGACTTGCCCAGGGTCACACAGCTAGTAAGTGTTAAATGTCTGAGGCCGGGTTTGAACTCAGGTACTCCTGACTCCAGGGCCAGTGCTCTATCCACTGCGCCATCTAGCTGCCCCCGATCATGTCCTCTTGATGAAGTAGCTTACTCTCTACATTTCAGCTTCCTTTTATGTGTTGACTCCCTCCTTTAGAATGTAAACTCCTTGAGGTCAGGAACTGTCTTTGTTTTTGCTTGTATTTGTATTCCCAGTGAATAGTGCAATACCTGGCTCACAGTAAACACTTTCAAGATGCTTGTTAATGGGGGCAGCTAGGTGGCACAGGGGATAAAACACTGGCCCTAGATTCAGGAGGACCTGAGTTCAAATCCAGCCTCAGACACGTGACACTTACTAGCTGTGTGACCCTGGGCAAGTCACTTAACCCTCATTGCCCCACCTGAAAAAAAGATGCTTGTTGACTAACTATTCCTACACTGATGGGATCTGATGAGAGAGGGACAATATTTGAAAAAATGATACCTTGGACTGTCTTCTGAGACCAATATATGACCCCATAAAAATAGGTAGGCCTCAGTTCTTCATCTTGGTGTATGTTCCCTTGTTTTAGGTGAACTGGATCAATGCAGAAGCTCTGAGCCTGAGAGTTTTTAAAAGTCAGGATAGCTACCTATATGGGCATCCAGAAGGCCAGGTGTTACATCCATCCTGGGTTTTGCAGCCAGCCCAGCACTTATGCCATAAGGACCAAGAAAATCTCTGAGACCCAGCCCAGTGGTATCTGAGACTAGGACTACTGCAGCAGCAATGTCATATGTAGATGTGAACTTGGTAGGCCCAAAATGTCTGAGGTTATTCTTGCTGAAGCTTGGGGTGGTAGAGAGGAGAGTATTCCCTTTGAGGGAAAAATATTTGCTATACCTTCAAATATCCCTTGGTAAAAGCTAATAGAAATCAATTGGTTAAACATAACTGGGGTTCTAGTCACTCCAGTGGCTAAAAGTGGGGGAACACAACTGGTGGATACTCTAGCTGATATCAGTAAAGAAGAAAACTCCCACATGGAAACCTCTAGAACCAAGAGAGACAGAAAGACAGACAGAGACAGAGAAACAGAGAGACAGAGAGGGACAGAGACAGAAAGAGACAGAGATGGAGAGGGAGAGACAGAGAGGGAGAGAGAGACAGAGACACAGGGATAGAGAGGGACAGAGAGGGACAGAAAGACAGAGACAGAGAGAGGCAGAGAGAGACAGAGATGGAGAAGAGACAGATACAGAAACAGAGAGAGGGACAGAAAGACAGAGACAGAGATAGAGAGGGAAAGACAGAGAGAGACAGAGACGGAGAGGGAGAGACAGAGAGGGAGAGAGAGACAGAGACACAGGGACAGAGAGGGACAGAAAGACAGAGAGAGACAGAGAGGGACAGAAAGACAGAGACAGACAGAGAGAGACAGAGAGGGACATAAAGAGACAGAGACAAAGAGATGTCACAGCCCAGCTCTGGGATAGTGGCCCAGAACAAACTTGTTATACCCACACTGTCTTCTACTTCCTAATCATTTATCACTGGTGATTGCTTACTTAGGAAGCTCCAGGGGCTTGCTACTGCTTCTAGAACAAAAACCCAAACTCCTTAGCTTGACATTTAAAGTTTTTCACAACCTCTATCCAACATTCCTTTCCAGGCCTTTCTTTCCCCCATTATTTTCCCTCACATACTACGTTTCAATGAAACTGTCCTATTTATTGTTCCACATCACTTATGGCCATACCTTTGCATGAGCTGTTTTCTGTGCCTAGAAAGTGTCCCCTCCTCATTTCCATCTCCTAAAATCTCCAGTCTCTTTTGAGTGGTACCTCCTATACAAGGCTTTGCCTGGTACCACCAATTCTGCCCTCCTCTGCCAAATTCTTATATATCTTTGTACCTAATATATATTTATTGATCTGTGTGTTTATATATTTACTTATACATACATAGATGGATGCGTCTGTATATAGGTATGTATGTGTCTCCTATACATACACACACACACACACACACACACACATATTTGAGAATAGGGAGCTACTATGTTTTTGTCATGTTATACTAGAAAGCAGCTAGTACCACCTGTGGTACACAGCAGGTACTTAATAAATTCTCACCAAATGAAAGAATATTTCTAGATACAGAAGAGCAGAGCCACAACATCAATGGTTCTGTGGGGTTCTCTCTAGGCTTGCTGGGGTCAGGCAAAGCAGCAAACATGACTTTGGGCTGAGGGGTAAACATTTTTTCTTGGAAGGCAGCAGGTGGGAATTGGGTGCAGGAACAGGGCATGGAGACCATATGAAAACCTTTCTGAATTGAGCCCAAGGGTTCCAAATCTTTTTTATACCATGGGCACCTTTGACAGCTGGTGAAGCTTATGGACCCTTCTCATAATAATGTTTTCCATTCATAATTTAATGAAATACTAACTTTCAAGAGGTTAGTGAAAATAATGACATTTTTTTCCCCTGTCCAAGTTCCTTGGAGAGTCCTGGACTCCAGGTTAAGAATTCTTGTTCTAAAAGCAAGGGGGGGGGGGAATTAATTAATGATGATGGTGATAGCTACCATTTATAAAGTACTTTACAAAGTGCTTTACAAATATCTTTTCTGTTTTTGCAACAAGATACCTCTGGGAAGTAAGTAGCCCTATTTTACAGATGAGAAAACTGAGGCAGAGAAAGATTAAGTAATTTGATTATATAGTTAGCAAGTGTCTGAGTCAGAATTTGAACTCAGGTCTTGCTGATTCCAGGGTAGCTGGTAGTACAGTGGTAGAGTGCTGGGCCTAGAGTCAGGAAGACTCTTCCCGATTTCAAATATGACCTCAGACACTTACTAGCTGTGTGACCCTGGGCAAGTCACTTTACCCAGTTTGTCTCAGTTTTCTCATTTGTAAAATGAGCTGGAGAAGGAAATGGCAAACCACTCCAGTATCTTTGCCAAGAAACCCCCAAATGGGGTTGCAAAGAATTAGACACAACTGAACAACAACAACAACTATTGCTATACTAATAATTCAGCCCATTATAAAACCTGTACAAAAAAACAGAACTTAAAAACCAAAGAGATAAGGAGAAAATAATATTTTATACTGGAGGTGCTAGAGAGCACCTCATCGAGCAGGGTAGTGACACAATCAGACATGCACTTTAGGACTTGAGTATGTTTGCCAAGAAAACCCCAAATGAGGTCACCAAAAGTCAGACAACAACTTCCTGACTCTGGGTCTAGTTTTCAATCCACTGTAGCATCCCCTAGTGATCTAGAAAAGAAACAGTTGATTCCAGGGAGATTGCATAGATGAGATTAGGTTAAATATCTGTGGAAGACAGAAGAAACATGCTTATATTTAATTATATATATATATATATATATATATGTATATATATATACATATATATATATATGAGTGTTCACTTCATATTTATTTTGTATACACTTATAAATCAATTTATTATCTTCCCTATTTAGAATATAAACTCCTGGAGCAGCTAGGTGGCGCAGTGGATAAAGCACCAGCCCTGAATTCAGGAGGACATGAGTTCAAATGTGGCCTCAGACACTTGACACTTACTAGCTGTGTGGCCCTGGGCAAGTCACTTAACCCTCACTGCCCCACAAATAAATAAATAGAATAGAATAGAATCTCCGTGTAAGGATTATTCCATTCTTTGTACTTGTATCCCTAATATGTGTACAGTGCCCAGCACTTAATAAGACAGCACTTGGATGGAGAGTCCCTACATTGGATTCCCAGCTGTGTTGTGTGTGTATGTGTGACCTCTGACAAGACCCTTTTTCTGTCTGAGGCTCAATATCCATCTCCATAAAATGAAAGGGATGGACGGTATCAAGGGTTCTAATCCTAGGGTCCAGGAACTTAGTTATTTGAATATTTTGATAACTGTATTTTGTGACAGCTTATTTGTTTTTGAACTCTATGCATTTTCCTTTATGCATTTAAAAGCTGGACTGAGGGTCCAAGACACACACAACAAGTTAAGAACTCCTAAAACATATGGACTCTGAGCTCCCTTCTACCTTTAGATCTATGATGCTAAGCATGACTTTGGGCAAGTCACTTCCCTTCCCTAGGTCTCAGTTTCCTTCTCTGTTAAATTAAAAGGTTTAACTATCTGGCCTCTAAGCTCTCTTCCACTTCTATATCTTTGATTTTATGCTCCTACACCTTGAGAAGATGAGGCTTCCGTTGCACAATTAACATTCCTCAGATTTGTGAAAGGCCACTGACTGAGGGCCAGTAAAAAGCCATTCTTTCCATTTCTTCCACTGAACGGAATGAGTAATTGGCTTTTTGTAGCAAGAACACTTCTGCCTAGATGATGGGAGCATGTCATCATGCCCTGGGGAAAGGGGGTGGACTGCATGGTCTTTCCCTGCCTGCTCTTACATTAATTTGACTAAAGGCTTTTTCAGCTTTGTGATCCTGAGAAGCACAGCCATTTTTAAAAAGTCTTTTCGACACAGGTCACGGTCTTTGAGAGTAGCGATTTCATTGTCTCTGGGTTCCTTTCCTTGTGATACTCCTTTCTTGTTTACATGTATCCTCTTTCCTGGGTTACTGTTCAAATACAATAGAAAAAATAGGAGGGTTGAAACATGAGTCACTCAAGCTTGGCATTATCCAAGTACTGCAGAATCGGGGTAAAGGAACCGCTCACAAATGGGAATGCCTCAACTCCTGGAGGTTTTCCTATGGAAAAATAGGAAAGAAAAGAGGGAAAGAAAAAATCATCGGGAAAAAAAGATAGGCAATGCCACTTAGAAGTCAGGAGGTGGGCTTTCCTCAGGCACCTATTGTACCACAAGTATTCCATGGCAACCAGAGAGAAGGGCTCTTCTGGGTAATAGATGTTTGTAAGGTTTCGCTGAACAAACGAAATCAATGGCCGAAGTGCCACTGTGGGAAGAAAAGGCAAGGGACAAAAACCAACTCCAAATGGAAAGAGAAACCACAGACCCTGGATCTTAACCTCATGATTCTGGTTGTCATTTTTAGTTCCTCTTCTAGCATATTTTCCCCATTGGCTATTTCAAACCTTGACCTCCCTGTCCCATCCCAACAGTACTCTCTGCAGATAAATATGCCTCTGGCTTTAATGGTCTAACTGATTCCATCAGGCTCACATACTCCCAGTACTTGATGTACTTGATACATGTTTGGAGTTCCTAAGAAAATGGTTCAAATGTCACCTCTGATACTTAACTACCTCTGTAACCATTGGCAAAACACTTGGCCTCTCCGAGCCTCAGTTTCCTCATTTTGTAAAATGGGAATAATATTCCTGAAGTACCTACTTCACAGATTTTCTGTAAGGTTCAACCTAGGTAGAGTATTTTGCAAATTTTCTACTGTCATATAAATATCAACTTTTATTACAATGCCCATCCCTCCGTCTTGTCTCTGCCCCTTTACTACAACTCAGAGAATTTTGGAGCCCTAAGGAACCTTAAAGATCATTTAGCACTCTGTCCCTTTGGTACATGAGGAAATTGAAATCTAGAGAGGAGAAAGTGGCCTTCCTACGATCACCCAGCCAGCTAGTAACAGAGGCAGAATGAGCACTCAGGTCTCTTAACATCCAGTCTATTGCTCCATGCCCACCACCGTGGGAGTTCTTTCCCATTCTTCATTTCCCTCAATTCCAATATTTTCTAATCCCAGAACCTGCTTGGAAGCGCTTTTATGATATCATCTATTCACAGACTCCTAACGAGTTCGAATTCCAGATAGTATGTAATCCAACGCTCTCCTTTTGTGCTGGAGGAAATTCAGGCCCAGAAATGATAACTGACTTGTCGTCCATAAAATTAGGGGCACAACTACAACTGGAATTCAGATCTCCAGGGTTCCAGTCTAGTATTCTTTTTGTGAAACCATGCAATCTATTCAGTACTCTGACTTGGAGATGAGCTGTCTAAAATCAGCATTCAGAAAAACACACTCCAGAGCCACAATGCAAATATCTAACTAGATGCAACCAGATAAGAAATAAAGTCTAATTTAGGAAGGCTACATTTCATCCTGAATGATCTCCAAAATGTCAGACATCTCTTGGAAAAAAAGCACATGGCTTTTCAAGCCTAAAAAAAACCATTTTAAAATAATGCTGATGTGGGAACAAATTGGATTTATACCAGGTACACAAAGATGGTTCAATATTAGGAAAACAATTACTGTGATTTGTCATTAAAACCAAAAACACCCCAAAGCACGTGGATGTAGAAAAAATCTTCTGATAAGAACAACACTCATTTATGATTAAAAACAAACAAACCCTAAAAAGTATAGGTATAGATGGATACTTTTAAATAAGATAAAAAGCATGGTCCTAAAACAAAAGTTAACATTATATGCAACAGAGAAACACTTTTCCCATAAAGGAGTAAAGAAAAGATAGTTCTCACCATTATTTGACTGAGTTGTAGAAATACTACAGATAGCAAATGAAACAAAAAAGAAATTAAAGGCATAACACCTGTAAAAAGGAGTTAAAATTATTTCTACTTGCAGACACATAATGGTTTGCTTGGAAAACCTCTGGACAGTCAGCAAAAAGCAATTAAGGCAATTAATAGTTAGGATGAAATCATAGAAAAGTCAATCCCATTCAAAATAATGACAAAATGCATAAAATATCCTTATGTATATATCCAAATGTAACTACAAAACACTCTTCAAATGCCAGCAATAATTGGAGGGAGGAAAGACCAACTAAAAGCTAACTGCCCATTAAGATGACCAGACCAGTATAATAAAAATAACGCCTTAATTTATTTATAGATTTAGTGCTATGCCAATCAAACTACCAAGAGAGTATTTTATAGAGCTAGACAAAATACTAACAAATTTCTTTTGGAGAAACCAGACATCTACAATACTGGAGGAAATTATGAAAACAGGTAGAAATAAAGTGGGGACTAGCACTTTGAGACCTAAAATTAGACCTTAAAGAAACACCCTCAGCATCAAAAACTATTTGCTACTGGATTTAAAAACAGCAGCAGAAAAGTAGATCTGTTTTGTTTATAAGAGATGACTCACTATAGATAGAAATACTGATGATGTAAAGACAAAAAAAATCAATAAAAATGAAATAATATCAATGATTGGCAAGTGTCCCCTTTAAAGTGATCGATCATAGGCTAGATGAGTCCACTGAAAAGTTCTCACTGTTCTCAAAGTTTTCACTGCCACATAGGAACTGTCTTTTTCTCAAGCAGGAAATATCAACAGCAGTCAGGAGCTGTCCATAGCTGAAATTCATTCAGAGAAACTAAAAGGAGATGCCTTTAAAGGGCAGACTCCAAAAGCAACGGGAGTCCAATACCATCACTAAAAAGTATTCACATAAGAGCATGAAAGAAGTCAATGCATGGCATCTGGCCTGATGGTAGAGGTAGACAATAGAGTAGACAGTAGAGCCCTCCCTCACTTAATAGAGGTACACTGCTAAGGACCTTAAAACTTACAGCTAAGTCCATTATGATGATGACTAAGCATGATAATGGCTTGCACTTCAATCCACAAATGCTTTCTCCTAATGCACCCCTACTAGGGTAGAGAGAAAATGTATTCTCTATTTGTCAAAACCTATCATTTCCTAAGCACTAAGAGCTTCCATTGTGGAAACACCCTGTATGTATGCAAATCAGAACTCCTCTGTCACTTCCAGTCTTAATGCCTGGAGACACTGAGAAATTAAATGACTTAAACTCCGGGTCACACAGCAAGTATCAGAAGCAAAACTTAAACTCAAAAGTCTTCCTGACTTCAGGACTTGTCCTTTATCCACTATCCCCTGAGCATCTTCTCAGAGGATGAAGTACTAGACAAAAATGTAGACGCTTGGGAGGTGTACGTTGGGTTAGCTACCAGTACTTACGATAATTCACTTAATTGACTCCCCAAGGACAGCTAGAGGGCTGAGCCTAGGGTCAGGAGGATCTGAGTTCAAATTTTACCTCAGGCATTTACTAACTGTGTGATCCTGAGCAAGTGACTTAAGCTCTATTTGATCCAGTTTCCTCAACTATTAAATTGGGATGATAATAATAACATCTACCTTCAAGAGTTATTGTGAAGATCAGATGAGATATTTGTAAAGCACTTAATTTAACACAAGTGCCTGGCACATAGAAGGTACTTAATAAATGTATGTTCACTTCTATTTCCTCTTCCTTTTTTGACTCTGGATTCCTATGAGCATGGGAAAAAATGGTGTGAGGTCTAGCTTTAAGGTTAAAGCTCTGACCTCCCAATACTAAGTCCGGTAATTTGTCTACTATACCACAGAGCCTCTCATGAAAATGAGAAGGACTTACTCTCAAAAGGATATACATCCAAATCAAGACTAATTGATAGGCAGGGGCAGCTAGGTGGCACAGTGGCTAAAGCAATGGCCCTGAAGTTGGGAGGACCTGAGTTCAAATCTTACCTCAGAAAGTTACTACCTGTGTGACCCCGGGCAAGTCATTTAACCCCAATTACCTCAAACATCCAGGGCTATCTCCAGTCATCCTGATACTTATCTTGCCACTGGACCCAGATAGCTCTGGAGGAGAAAGTGAAGCTGGTGATTGCACAGCCCTCCCTCACTTAAATATAATTCACTTCAAGTCATATCACAGGACAAACAACAACTGAGAAGAAAATCAAGGACTGAGAACAGTAGCCCCAATGGATTTCCAGTTGAGGCATTCTCCTATGGCTGCATTTCATGATACTTCTCTTGAATTCGAAAGGAGCCCAAAATAAGAGGAATGTAAGCTCCTTGAGGGCAGAGACTTTTCTTTTCATCTTTACCTGTTCAGTGCCTAGTGCTTAGCACAGGTCCTGAAACACAGTAGTTGCCTGAGAATGCCTGCTGAGTTGAACTGAATCCCCTTGAAGTAACTGGAGACATCCTAGGTAAAAACCAAACCCAGAGCAATCTTTGCTCCACTTGTCAAAGGATCTTAACCATAAAAGCAAGAGAGGTATATAAGCCAAGGGATCTCCAAAAGAAAGATGGTCTAGGGGCAGCTAGGTGGCACAGTGGATAGAGCACCAGGCCTGGAGTCAGGAGGACCTGAGTTCAAATCCGACCTCAGACACTTAACACTTACTAGCTGTGTGACCCTGGGCAAGTCACTTAACCCCAATTGCCTCATCAAAAAAAAAAGATGATCTAGCTTTGATATTCCCCTCCCCAAATCCTTCATTTAGATTGTGCTTGAAGCAGCTGGAAAGGGAGTAGGAAATGTCCTATATTCACCAATGGTTTTCATCTTAATTCCTATTTAAGGACCCCTGCTAAGCCCCTCTTCCACCTCAAATTGCCATCTGGGCCAAGGAATAACTTGTGTTCCTTTCCTTTATCAAAATGTATTTTTTCCACTAAAATTTTTTTAATTAACAGGCATTTGTTTTCTGTCCCGCTCACCCCTAATTTAAAAGAAAAGAAAAAAGAAGAACAAATCCCTTGTAATAAATATGCATGCTCAATCAAAAAAAATTCCCACAACATCTAGTCCCAAAATGTCTGTCTCTTTCTGCATCCTGGGTGCATTTCCTCTGAATCTCCTCAGGCAGTGGGTAGCAAGGGTCATCTTCTGTCCTCTGAAATCATGGTTAGCCATGACACTGCTGGTTCACCTCCTACATGTCTGACACCCTTTCTCATTCTCCTTTACTAGATCTTCATCCAGGTCTTACTGGCTAAGCATGGCTGTCCCCCATTGCTCTGTCCTGTGTGCCCTCTTCTCTCCTCCCTCTCTACGATTTCATTTGGTGATCTCATCAGCTTTCATGGATTCATTTATCATCGGTTTTCTGATGTTCTTAGATAGATTTATCCAGCCCTAACTTCTCTCTTGACCTCCAGACTCACATCTTCAGTGGTTTATTAGACATCTTAAACTTCCAGACTTCCAGAGTTGTTGGAATAGTACTGTGCTGTAGGAAATGTCTGAAGCAATGGATTCGGGGAAACCTGAGGGAATTTGTGTGAGCTGATACAGGATGAATAGAACAGAACCATGGAATCTTAGGTTTGAAAGAAACCTCAGAGGCCAGGTAGTCCAATCCCCTACAACATTAGCTGCCGGCAAAGCAGCTTCCCTCTGGAGGAAGCCCACTGCACTCTGGGACAGCTCTCATTGTCAATTACAGCTAGGTAACACAGTGGATAAGGCACTGAGCCTGCAGTTAAAAAAATCTGAGTTACAAAAAAAAAGAAAAGAAAAATCTGAGTTCAAATCTAACCTCTGATGCTTATTAAGCTGTGTGAACCCCAAGCAAGTCACTTAACTTCTACCTGCCTCAGTTTCCTCATCTGCAAAGTGGGAATAATGATAGGACTTACCTCCCAGGATTGTTGTGAAGACTGAATGAGATAACATGTGTAAAACATTGTACAAACCTTAAAGTGCTATAAAAAGGTTAGTTGTTGTTGTTGTTGTTGTTGTTGTTGTTATTCTGAAATCAAAGACTGAGCAGATCAAGCCTAAATCTGCTTCCTTGCAACTTCAACCCATTCTTCCTAATTCTGGCCCCAAAGCAGAACAAAGGTAACCCTTCTTCCATGTGATTACACTTCACTTTCTTGAAGATAGCCATCAAGTCCTTCCTCCAGGTCTAAACACCCTCTGGTACTTCAGTTAGTTGTCTGTGCCAAGATCTCAAGGGTTTTTGCCATTCCAGCCACACTCATCTCTACACTCTCTGACATATCAACGTCCTTCCCAAAATGTGATGACCACCACAATATTACAGCTGTTGTCTGACCAGGACAGAGCATAATGGGATGATCATCCCTCTGGTCAGTCTATAGACATTTATTAAGTTCTTACTGTGTGCCAGGCATTGTGCTAAGTGCCAGGGATACAAAGAATGGCAAAAGAAAATTGTGCTCTCAAGGAGCTCAAAGTGTAATGAGAGAGACAATATGCAAACAACTATGTACAAACAAGCTATAGAAAGAGTAAATTGGAGATAATTAGCAGAGGGAAAGCGCCAGAATGATGCAGAGTTAGGAAAGGTTTCCTGTAGAAAATGGGATTGTAGTTAGGACTTGAAGGAAGCCGAGAAGCCAGGAGGCAGAAATGAGGAGGTAAAGGGTTCCAGGCATGGGGGGCAGCCAGGAAAAATGCCCAGAGTCAAGATGGAGTGTTTTGTTTGAGTAACAGCAAGGAAGCCAGTGCCAGTGGATCAAAGAGGATGTGGAGGAGGGGGAGTGGAAGGTAGGAGACTCTATATGTAAATAGCTTTGCAAACCTTACAGCACTATGTAAATGTTAGCTCTGATTATGGAATTTTTCAGCCAGAAGGAACCTTAGGAGCTATTCATTTTGCAGATGATAAAATGGAAGTCAATCCAGCTTCAGAGTTCAGACATGGAGTGTCTTATGTGAGGAATAGCAAAGAGGCCAGTGTCACTGGGTTTCAGTGTGGGGAGGGATTGTAAGGTATAAGAAGACTTGAAAGGTAGAGGGGGACAGGTTATGAAGGGCTTCAAACATGAAACGGAGGATTTTATATTTGATCTTGGATGTGATAAGGAGCCACTAGACTTTATTGATTATCATGATGACGTGGTCAGACTTGAATTTTAGGAAGATGGATTTGATGGCTGTCGGCAGGATGGACTGGATTGGGGAGAGACTTAAAACAGAGAGACAAGTAGTAGGCTACTGCAATGGTCTATGCATGAGGGGTCTGGGCCAGGGTGGTGGCAGTGTCAGAGGAGGGAAGGGGGGATATACAAGAGGTGTATATACAGATTGGATGTTGCGGGGGGGAGAAAGAGGGAGGAATTGAAGATGACACCTAGGTCATGAGCCCGAGGGAATGAGAAGATGGTGGTGTCCTTGACAATACAGGGAAATTTAGAAGGGGGGTACCTTAGAAGGGCAGCTAGATAGAGACCCTAAACCTAGAATCAGGAAGATGAGTGTTCCTGAATTCAGATCTGACCGTGGATATTAAATGGTTATATGACCCTGGGCAAGTCACTTCACCCTGTTTGCCTCAATTTCCTCATCTGTGAAATGAGCTAAAGAAAGATATGGCAAACCACTCCAGTATCTTTGCCAAGAAAACCCCAAATGGGGTCACGAAGAGTCAGACATGACTGAAAAACGCCTCGACAACTCCACAAACTTTGAAGGGGGAAAAGATCATGATTTCAGTTTCAGTGATGCTGAGTTTAAGGGATCTATCAGACATTCAGTTTAAGATGTCTAATAAACAGCTGAAGATGTGGATCTGAGGTCAAGGGAGAAGTTATGACTGGATAAGTCTATCTAAAAACATCAGAAAACAGATGATAAATGAATCCATGAAAGCTGATGAGATCACCAAATGAAATAGTAGAGGGGAAGGAGAGAAGAGGACACACAGGACAGAGCAATGGGGGACAGCCATGTTTAGCCAGTAAGACCTGGATGAAGATCTAGTAAAGGAGAATGAGAAAGGGTGTCAGACATGTAGGAGGTGAACCAGCAGTGGCACCAAAACCTAGAGAAAAGAGGTTAACAAAGAGAAGGTGATCAACGGTGTCCAAGGCTACAATGGTGTCAAGAAGGATCAGGATTGAGAAAAATCCAGTGGACTTGGAAATTAAGAAATCCCTGGTGATTCTTGAGAGAAATTTCCACTGAATCATGAGGTTGGAAGCCAGACTTTAGAGCATTAAGGGGAGAGTAAGAGAAAAGGAAGGGGAGGCAACATTTGTAGACATCTTCCTCAGAAGGGAGGAGAGACACGGGACAATGACTAGTGGGGATTAATTGATCGGGTGAGAGTTTTGAGGATGGAGGAGACATGGGCATGTTTGTAGGCAATAGAGAAGTGCCCAGTAGACAAGGAGAGCCCAAAGAGGATAACAGATAAAGCAATCTGCTGGAGAAGATGGGATGGAATAAGATCACTTGTGCATGTAGAAGGGTTAGCCTTGGCAAGGAGAAGGGCCACCTCTTCATTTGAGATGGGGTAAAGGTGGAGACTGTGTCAGAAGGTAATGGGAGATGAGAAGGAGGGAAGAAGAGGAAACTCTTGGCAAATGGCCTCCATTTTCTCAATGAAATAAGAGGCTGGGTTCTCAGCTGAGAGGTCTGGAGGTTTGCAAAAGAATGAAAAGGTGTAGAAAAGCTGCTGTGGTGAAATAGTAAGTTAATTAGGTCAAAAAAAGAATTGCCCTGGACATATGCCTCTCCTGAAATCCCAATAGCTTTTCTGGTTGCCACATCACCATGTTGACCCACGAGGAGCTTGTAGTCCATTCAAACCCCCAGATCTTTTTCAGAAAAACTGCTACCTTTCCATACTTCCGCTATCTTATACTTAATAGGTTGACTTCCCCCGATCTTCTGCCCCATATGTAGAATATCTTTTTGACAGGTATGTGAACTTAAGCCAGCTATTTCTCCTCTCTGAGCCTCAATTTCCTCATCTATAAAATGGGGTTAGTACCAACCTCATAGAGTTGTTTTGTGGCTCCAGCAAAACAATGGCTGTAAAAGTCCTTTGCAAACACTGAAGGACTATAGAAATGTCAGTGACTGTCTTGATACACAATAGTGATTAGGTTTGAATTCTAAGAAGTCAAAAATGTCAGCCCACCCTCTTTCTACAGGAAACAGACATGTGCTCATGGGCCACTGGGGGTGTGGAGGGAGGAGAGAAAAGCATTGCTCTGGAAAAAAATAACTTCATTAAAAAAGAGAGAGAAAAGTAGCTGACCTTCTGCGCAGGTGAATATACATGTGTGCAAGATTGGGGGCAGAGGTTTATATACATGGCCAGTGGACACACATAGAGAAGACCTAGAACCAAGGCAGATGCTTTGGGAAATTTGGAGCCTCCATCCCTGAGGGAAGGAGCTGAGATAGGAAGGAAAAGAAGCAGTAGATCTGCCTCTTCCTAGCTCTGAGATACTGAACCTTCACACTTCTGAGCCTCAGTTCTTTCATCTGTAAAATGGAGAGAGGAAGTGGAAGGTGAGGCAGACTCAAAGCCGGGAAGGCCTTGGTTTAAGCCCTGACACCTACTGGCTCTGTGACCCTGGACAAGTCATTTAACTTCTCAGTGTTCTAGGCAACTTTCTAGGACCACAAGTGGCAGAGAAGATAGCGACCTGCCTTGGTGGAGATAGTTTACTCATGTGGGAGTTTCCTATATCAAAAAAGTCACAGGTTTAGTCCCTATCACTGTAGTAAAGTATTCTATTTTAAACAAAAATAAAAATGAATATACGTTTACAAATATTTAGGCTCAGAAATGAATTTTGCATTTGGCATTCATAAGAAGTTATTCATTGTTCTATATATCTATTCAGTCTCTTTATTTATATATATGTTACCTTTCATATAATTGTAATAAGAGTTTATAACTACCCTTTTGGCTCTGTTTTCTTTATTTCTATGAACTCATTTAAGCTTTCTAAAGTTCTCTATATTCCATGTAGCCATCATTTTTAATGGTGGTATAGTATTCTATTCCACTGTTATAAGAGTTTATTCAATCATTCACCATCATGTTATACATTTTAAAATAAGATATCATTTTTCTTTATGATGACAGTCTTAGCTCATATTCTCCAAAATGAAATGAGTCAAAAGGTGTGACTGTATTTTATAATGCTTGTGTACTGCCAGACTGCTTGGCCAACAAGATGCTTCCCATTTGCAATTCTACCAATAATGTATGATGAGCATTCTTGTTTTTTCCCAAAACCCTACCAGCATTTAGCATTGTCAGTTCCAGGTGGTTTTTTGCCAGTTTGAGAGGCATGAAGAGATATATCAAAACCATTTTATACTTCATATCTCTGCCCTGTCTTCCCTTGTTGTATCCTTACTGAAGGGTAATACCATGTAAAGCTGTAGAGGTCATTGCTAGCTAGATGGTTGCTATGTTACTATGGGCTGGTGTTGCAGGAAATTTGTGAACTGCCTCCCCCTACTGTATCCTTCTTGCAAGTTTTTTTTTTCTTTTTTAAGAGTTTTGGATTCATCCTCTTCCCTGCTCTCCCCACCTATTCCCCACTGGCAGGTTTTTTTATGTGTGTTGGGGGAGGTAGGTAGGGAGAGCTGCTTCCCTGTTGTGACTACTCTCTTTCCAAAAGTACATCATGTCTCTTTAATATATAACAATTCAATCGATTCTTTCTTGTAGGCCAGACCTGAAGTTAAGAACTTTGTAAAGATTTTTCTAGAAAAAAAATGATGTCATAAATGTATTGACAAAATCCTTTAGATATCTACATTATCTGTTATGAAAAATATTTTGCCTGTCACCAGTAATTAGCTTCCCTGGTTATTTCTGAAAGGATGTTTCAGAGAAAGGAAGGAAGGAAGGAAGGATTTATTAAATGCCTACTATGTACCAGGCACTGTGCTAAACACTTTACAAATACTATCTCATTTGATTCTTACAATTCTGTGAGCTAAGTTCTATTATAACCCTCATTTTACTGTTGAGGCAATTGAGACAGATAGAAGTAAATGACTTTCCGAGGGTCACACAGCTGGTATCTGAGACCACATTTGAACTCAGATCTTCCTGATTCCAGGCCCAGCACTCTATCCACACTTTGATACCTAGCTACCTAAAGACAGCTGTGGGGGAGAGGGAAAGGGATAGTGTATTGATTTTTGAGTATTTCAATTACTTTTCACACAGGGAAAATTGGAAAGTGTTAAAGAAATATTTTATTTATCAAATAACCAGTCAGGAGCAGAAGTACAAATGAATGGGACCAGGTATGAGCATGAACTACAGACCACTCCTAGCCCCACAAGCCACTTTGGCATCATCATTAGCACATCAGCCTATCTCGGAGCAGCTATTTAAAAACCTGAACTATAGAAGATGACCCACTAATGTCAGAACTTGCTGTATCCATGACAAACAGACAGATTCCCTCCTTTGCCACCATTTTCCTCTTGTATCTTGGCTTGGGGAATGTCATCTGACAGACACATGGTCTCCCTAAAAATAGCCAAGCTCATTGCAAATCACAACATTCCAGAGCTGTGGAAGGGACCTGAAAAATCTATCTAGTCCCAATCTCCTACCTTTTCTAAATGAGAAAACCAGGGCTCAGAGAGGGTCAGCACCTTGCTGAAGGTTTCAGGCCATACTCACACTAGAACCCAGGTATCCCAATTCCCCGTAAGGAAGAAATTTCTTTGAAACTCTCTTTAGTTCCTAAGATACAAAGAAGACCCACAGCTTGTTAAAGTTAATTTAAAGGGAGGCAGCTGGGTGGTGCAGTGGATAGAGCACCGGCCCTGGAGTCAGGAGGACCTGAGTTCAAATCTGGCCTCAGACACTTGACACTTAGTAGCTGTGTGACCCTGGACAAGTCACTTAACCCCAATTGCCTCATACACACAAAAAAGTTAATTTAAAGGTTTAACAAGTAAAGAGAGAAAAATATTGCAAATAGAATGACTAGCATTGATGTGGAGAACAGGTAAAAGGGGGCCCATATCACTCCACAGTACAGTGGAAAGAGCTCTGACCCTAAAAAAAAGAAAAGAAAGAGTACCAGCAGGGTTCAACTCTCACCTTGGCCACTTATGACTCATGTGACTTTGGACAAGTTCCTTAACTTTTCTGGGCTTCACTTTATTCATGAAAAATCAGAGGGTTGGATTCAATGGCCGCTGAGGCCCTTTCCAACACAGGATCTAGGAGCCTATGATTTACATCACTCCTGCAAAAGATCACATGGTAGGACTTCACAAATGCTAACTCAAAGGTTACATATTTCTTATGGCTGCAGCAAACATGATTGAAATAATAAAGAACAGAACTGTACCCATATATACATGTCAACCTTGGGTTTAATTTTATGTATGTGTATGTGTATATATACACATGTACACATATATATTGGGTTTAATTTATACATATATACACATATTGGGTTTAATTTCATATGTGTGTATATAGAAATATATATATAGGGTTTAATTTTAAATATGTGCATATATATACATACATGTGTGTTTATATGTACATGTATAAGTTTATAAATTTGTGTGTGTATGTGTGGGAAGGAGAGAGAGACAGAAAGAGAGACAGAGACAGAGACAGAGAGAAGAAAAATTTAGAACTGGAAAGAACTTTAAAGTCTTTAAAGACTCCCTTAAGGACAAGAGGTCTCTAAGTAGCACAATGAATAGAGTATTGCATTTGGAGTGGGGAAGACCTTGGGTTCATATCCTGCCTAAGACATTTACTCAGCTGTGTGACCTGGGTGAGTCACTTAACCACTATCTTCCTCAGTTTACTCATCTGTAAAATGGATATAAGAACAGTACCTTGCTCCCAGGGTGGTTGTGGGGATCAAATGAGATAATGTTTATAAAGCATGGGGCCAACTTAAAAAATGCGGCATTAATGCCAGCTCTTGTTAGTCCATCATTTTGTGAGTGGAGCTGAGCCCGCAGGTGTCTCACTGTAAGGGGCAGAACCAGGATCATGTGGAGGGCCTCTTCTTCCAAGAGCAGCTCTCTTTCCCTATGTGGCCACTCTCTCTTTGAGGTTTCTCTCCATGAGCCTGGCTATGCAAGGACAGCTTATATGGAGGCTTAAACAAGTCACAGAGGCAGGAATTCTATTACTTTCTTTTACTTTTGGTTCAAACCTATGAATTCCTCAACACAGGGAAACTCCCCCATCTGAGATGGGCCATAGAGTTCAGCAATTCCTAGAGAATTGCCCTGGGGGCACTGCAGAGGGTAAGGGACTTGCTCAGAGTCACACATACACTGTGTGGGGTTAAGTGGTGGACAGTGCTGACCCTAGAATAAGGAAAACCGTAGTATGGTTCCAATGCTAGCTAAGACACTTGGTAGCTGTGAGTCCCTGGGCAAGTCACTAACTCTCTGAACCTGTTTCTCCATCTGTAAAGTGAGAATAATAAGAGAACCAATCAAAAAAAGGGTTGGGATGGGGTAGAAATCCAAAGTGATTGTGCATGTAAAATACTTGGAAGCCCTTCTGAATTCTAGCTCTATTGCTGCATGTGCCAAAAACAAGCTGTGAACTCCAGGCATCCTGACTCCCACATCAGTCACTCCCACCCTTTCTTTCTAATCATACAACTATGTTCTTTATCCAGATCCCCAGGATTTCCCCCTTAGATAGATTACTGTAGCAGTGTCCTAACTGACCTCCCTGACTCCTCTCCCCTTTCCTATTCATCCTGTACACTGTTACCAAAGTCCAGTTCCAGACAAGCCATTCCCTTACTCAGTGACTCCCTATTGCTACAAAAAATCATTTAAAAAACTCCTCCTTTGAACTTTTCAAACCCTATACAATCTTGTTCCAATCTGTCTTCCCAGCCTCATTGGACAATGGTCTCCCTCCTGTATCCTATGATCCAGACAAACTGGTCTCCTCTCTGTCCCTCACAAAAGACCCTCCATCTTTCATATCTCTGCCTTTGCACTGGCTGTCTGTCTCCCATGCCTAGAATACACTCCCTCCTCACCCCCCTCTCACAGAATCCCTCTCTTCCTTCAAGACTCAGCTCAGGCACCATCTTTTGCATGAAGCCTTTTCAAATCTACCCCCCCAACTACTACTTCCCTTCCCTTTGATTTAACTACTTTGTATTTATTTATATTTATTCTGTACATATTTATTTTTGTTGTTCAGTCATTTCTGTTTTGTTGGACACTTTGTAACCCCGTGTGGAGTTTTTTTGGGCAGAGATACTGGAGTAGTTTGCCATTTCCTTCTCCAATTCATTTTACAGATGAGAAAATTGAGGCAAGCAGGGTTAAATGACTTGCCCAGGGTCACACAACTAGTTAGTGTCTGAGGTTAGATTTGAACTCAAGAAGATGAAGCTAACTAACTCCAGATCCAGCACTTGCAGCGCCACCTAGCTGTTCCATGGATGCTTACACATGGCCTTATTGTCTCTCCTTTTAAGATAAGCTCATTGCCAATAGGAAATGGTTCATTCATTGTATTTGAATGTCCAGTACTTAGCAACGTGCCTAGCACTAAGCAGGTACTTAATAAAGGATCCTTTATTGATTGGATTAAGAAACGAATGAATAGGGGCAGCTAGGTGGCACAGTGGATAAAGCACTGGCCCTGGATTCAGGAGGACCTGAGTTCAAATCTGGCCTCAGACACTTGACATTTACTAGCTGTGTGACCCTGGGCAAGTCACTTAACCCTCATTGCCCCACAAAAAAAAAGAAGAAACTAATACGACTCCTAACCTTCTTCCATTCTCTACCTTGAGTCACACAATCTTTGCCAACAAGACTTGTTAAAAGCAGCTTATTTAAAACAACCCCCCCAAATATCTCATTTATTCTTAATTTTTAATGGGAGGCAGCAAAAAGAAAGCCAAAAGACAGAGAATAGAGCCCAAGGACCTAGAATCAAACTGAGTTCTGTCCTTTATTACTTGTGTGACCTAATATGAGTAGCTTCTCCTCTCTGAGTCTTAGTTTCTTGCCTTCTCTGTAAAATATTTGGGTGGGGGGAAATGAATCCAATGACTACCAAGGTTAGGTTTATGATGCTATGATTCCATAGTGCAAATGACAGGTGTCATTCTCAATGATGGGGTGTGGTGGGGGTGGGGGAGATCCAAATGTCTACCCCTAACCAACTATCAGAGAAAAATCATTTGAAGGAGGACAATCAGCCCAAATGATTTTGACAAGGCTGCCTCCTCCTAGCACAACCCCAGGAGAATTTCTGACAAAGCCCCCACAATGACTAACTCCGTAAATCAGTACCATTTGTATCGATTTTCATCTTCCAATTTTCCACGGTGTCAGAGGGTGGCACAGACAGGAAGGCATAGAAGACAGCCTGAGGTCAGGAGCCATCAAAGACGTGATGCGGCGCCTGAGTCCCTCCCTAATTAGGACACAGTCAGGACAACTGTGTACAAACTGTACCCCCCTCGCCTCCCAGCTATCAGCCACTTAATCGGCCGGGAGAACTGGACAGATACCCCTCAAATGAGGGATAATCGACTCCAGACTGCTCCAAAGGGCA